>NW_028234217.1:0-78680 GCF_037954235.1 Aulostomus chinensis
ATTTCAGTGAGTTTTCATCAAAATACAGGAGTTCTGCATGAAGTGTTCATTTTGGCCTTCTCTCGCTGAGAAAACACTATTTGTGACCTGTGATACAAAAATGCCATAACTTTTGTTCAAAGTGAGTTTTCAGTCAAGTTTCAACCTGAAAGCATAGAAAGATGCATAAACTTGAAGTTACAGCTTGATTTCAGTGAGTTTTCATCAAAATACAGGAGTTCTGCATGAAGTGTTCATTTTGGCCTTCTCTCGCTGAGAAAACACTATTTGTGACCTGTGATACAAAAATGCCATAACTTTTGTTCAAAGTGAGTTTTCAGTCAAGTTTCAACCTGAAAGCATAGAAAGATGCATAAACTTGAAGTTACAGCTTGATTTCAGTGAGATTTCATCAAAATACAGGAGTTCTGCATGAAGTGTTCATTTTGGCCTTCTCTCGCTGAGAAAACACTATTTGTGACCTGTGATACAAAACAGCCATAACTTTTGTTCAAAGTGAGTTTTCAGTCAAGTTTCAACCTGAAAGCATAGAAAGATGCATAAACTTGAAGTTACAGCTTGATTTCAGTGAGTTTTCATCAAAATACAGGAGTTCTGCATGAAGTGTTCATTTTGGCCTTCTCTCGCTGAGAAAACACTATTTGTGACCTGTGATACAAAAATGCCATAACTTTTGTTCAAAGTGAGTTTTCAGTCAAGTTTTAACCTGAAAGCATAGAAAGATGCATAAACTTGAAGTTACAGCTTGATTTCAGTGAGTTTTTTTCAAAATACAGGAGTTCTGCATGAAGTGTTCATTTTGGCCTTCTCTCGCTGAGAAAACACTATTTGTGACCTGTGATACAAAAATGCCATAACTTTTGTTCAAAGTGAGTTTTCAGTCAAGTTTCAACCTGAAAGCATAGAAAGATGCATAAACTTGAAGTTACAGCTTGATTTCAGTGAGTTTTCATCAAAATACAGGAGTTCTGCATGAAGTGTTCATTTTGACCTTCTCTCGCTGAGAAAACGATATTTGTGACCTGTGATACAAAAATGCCATAACTTTTGTTCAAAGTGAGTTTTCAGTCAAGTTTCAACCTGAAAGCATAGAAAGATGCATAAACTTGAAGTTACAGCTTGATTTCAGTGAGTTTTCATCAAAATACAGGAGTTCTGCATGAAGTGTTCATTTTGGCCTTCTCTCGCTGAGAAAACGCTATTTGTGACCTTTGACACAGAACAGCCATAACTTTTGTTCAAAGTGAGTTTTCAGTCAAGTTTCAACCTGAAAGCATAGAAAGATGCATAAACTTGAAGTTACAGCTTGATTTCAGTGAGTTTTCATCAAAATACAGGAGTTCTGCATGAAGTGTTCATTTTGGCCTTCTCTCGCTGAGAAAATACTATTTGTGACCTGTGATACAAAACAGCCATAACTTTTGTTCAAAGTGAGTTTTTAGTCAAGTTTCAACCTGAAAGCATAGAAAGATGCATAAACTTGAAGTTACAGCTTGATTTCAGTGAGTTTTCATCAAAATACAGGAGTTCTGCATGAAGTGTTCATTTTGGCCTTCTCTCGCTGAGAAAACACTATTTGTGACCTGTGATACAAAACAGCCATAACTTTTGTTCAAAGTGAGTTTTCAGTCAAGTTTCAACCTGAAAGCATAGAAAGATGCATAAACTTGAAGTTACAGCTTGATTTCAGTGAGTTTTCATCAAAATACAGGAGTTCTGCATGAAGTGTTCATTTTGGCCTTCTCTCGTTGAGAAAACACTATTTGTGACCTGTGATACAAAAATGCCATAACTTTTGTTCAAAGTGAGTTTTCAGTCAAGTTTCAACCTGAAAGCATAGAAAGATGCATAAACTTGAAGTTACAGCTTGATTTCAGTGAGTTTTCATCAAAATACAGGAGTTCTGCATGAAGTGTTCATTTTGGCCTTCTCTCGCTGAGAAAACACTATTTGTGACCTGTGATACAAAACAGCCATAACTTTTGTTCAAAGTGAGTTTTCATTCAAGTTTCAACCTGAAAGCATAGAAAGATGCATAAACTTGAAGTTACAGCTTGATTTCAGTGAGTTTTCATCAAAATACAGGAGTTCTGCATGAAGTGTTCATTTTGGCCTTCTCTCGCTGAGAAAACACTATTTGTGACCTGTGATACAAAAATGGCATAACTTTTGTTCAAAGTGAGTTTTCAGTCAAGTTTCAACCTGAAAGCATAGAAAGATGCATAAACTTGAAGTTACAGCTTGATTTCAGTGAGTTTTCATCAAAATACAGGAGTTCTGCATGAAGTGTTCATTTTGGCCTTCTCTCGCTGAGAAAACACTATTTGTGACCTGTGATACAAAAATGCCATAACTTTTGTTCAAAGTGAGTTTTCAGTCAAGTTTCAACCTGAAAGCATAGAAAGATGCATAAACTTGAAGTTACAGCTTGATTTCAGTGAGTTTTCATCAAAATACAGGAGTTCTGCATGAAGTGTTCATTTTGGCCTTCTCTCGCTGAGAAAACACTATTTGTGACCTGTGATACAAAAATGCCATAACTTTTGTTCAAAGTGAGTTTTCATTCAAGTTTCAACCTGAAAGCATAGAAAGATGCATAAACTTGAAGTTACAGCTTGATTTCAGTGAGTTTTCATCAAAATACAGGAGTTCTGCATGAAGTGTTCATTTTGGCCTTCTCTCGCTGAGAAAACACTATTTGTGACCTGTGATACAAAAATGCCATAACTTTTGTTCAAAGTGAGTTTTCAGTCAAGTTTCAACCTGAAAGCATAGAAAGATGCATAAACTTGAAGTTACAGCTTGATTTCAGTGAGTTTTCATCAAAATACAGGAGTTCTGCATGAAGTATTCATTTTGGCCTTCTCTCGCTGAGAAAACACTATTTGTGACCTGTGATACAAAAATGCCATAACTTTTGTTCAAAGTGAGTTTTCATTCAAGTTTAAACCTGAAAGCATAGAAAGATGCATAAACTTGAAGTTACAGCTTGATTTCAGTGAGTTTTCATCAAAATACAGGAGTTCTGCATGAAGTGTTCATTTTGGCCTTCTCTCGCTGAGAAAACGCTATTTGTGACCTGCGACACAGAACAGCCATAACTTTTGTTCAAAGTGAGTTTTCATTCAAGTTTCAACCTGAAAGCATAGAAAGATGCATAAACTTGAAGTTACAGCTTGATTTCAGTGAGTTTTCATCAAAATACAGGAGTTCTGCATGAAGTGTTCATTTTGGCCTTCTCTCGCTGAGAAAACACTATTTGTGACCTGTGATACAAAAATGCCATAACTTTTGTTCAAAGTGAGTTTTCAGTCAAGTTTCAACCTGAAAGCATAGAAAGATGCATAAACTTGAAGTTACAGCTTGATTTCAGTGAGTTTTCATCAAAATGCAGGAGTTCTGCATGAAGTGTTCATTTTGGCCTTGTCTCGCTGAGAAAACACTATTTGTGACCTGTGATACAAAAATGCCATAACTTTTGTTCAAAGTGAGTTTTCAGTCAAGTTTCAACCTGAAAGCATAGAAAGATGCATAAACTTGAAGTTACAGCTTGATTTCAGTGAGTTTTCATGAAAATACAGGAGTTCTGCATGAAGTGTTCATTTTGGCCTTCTCTCGCTGAGAAAACACTATTTGTGACCTGTGATACAAAAATGCCATAACTTTTGTTCAAAGTGAGTTTTCAGTCAAGTTTCAACCTGAAAGCATAGAAAGATGCATAAACTTGAAGTTACAGCTTGATTTCAGTGAGTTTTCATCAAAATACAGGAGTTCTGCATGAAGTGTTCATTTTGGCCTTCTCTCGCTGAGAAAACACTATTTGTGACCTGTGATACAAAAATGCCATAACTTTTGTTCAAAGTGAGTTTTCAGTCAAGTTTCAACCTGAAGGCATAGAAAGATGCATAAACTTGAAGTTACAGCTTGATTTCAGTGAGTTTTCATCAAAATACAGGAGTTCTGCATGAAGTGTTCATTTTGGCCTTCTCTCGCTGAGAAAACACTATTTGTGACCTGTGATACAAAAATGCCATAACTTTTGTTCAAAGTGAGTTTTCAGTCAAGTTTAAACCTGAAAGCATAGAAAGATGCATAAACTTGAAGTTACAGCTTGATTTCAGTGAGTTTTCATCAAAATACAGGAGTTCTGCATGAAGTGTTCATTTTGGCCTTCTCTCGCTGAGAAAACACTATTTGTGACCTGTGATACAAAAATGCCATAACTTTTGTTCAAAGTGAGTTTTCAGTCAAGTTTCAACCTGAAAGCATAGAAAGATGCATAAACTTGAAGTTACAGCTTGATTTCAGTGAGTTTTCATCAAAATACAGGAGTTCTGCATGAAGTGTTCATTTTGGCCTTCTCTCGCTGAGAAAACACTATTTGTGACCTGTGATACAAAAATGCCATAACTTTTGTTCAAAGTGAGTTTTCAGTCAAGTTTCAACCTGAAAGCATAGAAAGATGCATAAACTTGAAGTTACAGCTTGATTTCAGTGAGTTTTCATCAAAATACAGGAGTTCTGCATGAAGTGTTCATTTTGGACTTCTCTCGCTGAGAAAACACTATTTGTGACCTGTGATACAAAACAGCCATAACTTTTGTTCAAAGTGAGTTTTCAGTCAAGTTTCAACCTGAAAGCATAGAAAGATGCATAAACTTGAAGTTACAGCTTGATTTCAGTGAGTTTTCTTCAAAATACAGGAGTTCTGCATGAAGTTTTCATTTTGGCCTTCTCTCGCTGAGAAAACACTATTTGTGACCTGTGATACAAAAATGGCATAACTTTTGTTCAAAGTGAGTTTTCAGTCAAGTTTCAACCTGAAAGCATAGAAAGATGCATAAACTTGAAGTTACAGCTTGATTTCAGTGAGTTTTCATCAAAATACAGGAGTTCTGCATGAAGTGTTCATTTTGGCCTTCTCTCGCTGAGAAAACACTATTTGTGACCTGTGATACAAAAATGCCATAACTTTTGTTCAAAGTGAGTTTTCAGTCAAGTTTCAACCTGAAAGCATAGAAAGATGCATAAACTTGAAGTTACAGCTTGATTTCAGTGAGTTTTCTTCAAAATACAGGAGTTCTGCATGAAGTGTTCATTTTGGCCTTGTCTCGCTGAGAAAACACTATTTGTGACCTGTGATACAGAAATGCCATAACTTTTGTTCAAAGTGAGTTTTCAGTCAAGTTTCAACCTGAAAGCATAGAAAGATGCATAAACTTGAAGTTACAGCTTGATTTCAGTGAGTTTTCATCAAAATACAGGAGTTCTGCATGAAGTGTTCATTTTGGCCTTCTCTCGCTGAGAAAACACAATTTGTGACCTGTGATACAAAAATGCCATAACTTTTGTTCAAAGTGAATTTTCAGTCAAGTTTCAACCTGAAAGCATAGAAAGATGCATAAACCTAAGTTACAGCTTGATTTCAGTGAGTTTTCATCAAAATACAGGAGTTCTGCATGAAGTGTTCATTTTGGCCTTCTCTCGCTGAGAAAACACTGTTTGTGACCTGTGACACAGAAATGCCATAACTTTTGTTCAAAGTGAGTTTTCAGTCAAGTTTCAACCTGAAAGCATAGAAAGATGCATAAACTTGAAGTAACAGCTTGATTTCAGTGAGTTTTCATCAAAATACAGGAGTTCTGCATGAAGTTTTCATTTTGGCCTTCTCTCGCTGAGAAAACACTATTTGTGACCTGTGATACAAAAATGCCATAACTTTTGTTCAAAGTGAGTTTTCAGTCAAGTTTCAACCTGAAAGCATAGAAAGATGCATAAACTTGAAGTTACAGCTTGATTTCAGTGAGTTTTCATCAAAATACAGGAGTTCTGCATGAAGTGTTCATTTTGGCCTTCTCTCGCTGAGAAAACACTATTTGTGACCTGTGATACAGAAATGCCATAACTTTTGTTCAAAGTGAGTTTTCAGTCAAGTTTCAACCTGAAAGCATAGAAAGATGCATAAACTTGAAGTTACAGCTTGATTTCAGTGAGTTTTCTTCAAAATACAGGAGTTCTGCATGAAGTGTTCATTTTGGCCTTCTCTCGCTGAGAAAACACTATTTGTGACCTGTGATACAGAAATGCCATAACTTTTGTTCAAAGTGAGTTTTCAGTCAAGTTTCAACCTGAAAGCATAGAAAGATGCATAAACTTGAAGTTACAGCTTGATTTCAGTGAGTTTTCATCAAAATACAGGAGTTCTGCATGAAGTGTTCATTTTGGCCTTCTCTCGCTGAGAAAACACTATTTGTGACCTATGATACAAAAATGCCATAACCTTTTGTTCAAAGTGAGTTTTCAGTCAAGTTTCAACCTGAAAGCATAGAAAGATGCATAAACTTGAAGTTACAACTTGATTTCAGTGAGTTTTCATCAAAATACAGGAGTTCTGCATGAAGTGTTCATTTTGGCCTTCTCTCGCTGAGAAAACACTATTTGTGACCTGTGATACAAAAATGCCATAACTTTTGTTCAAAGTGAGTTTTCAGTCAAGTTTCAACCTGAAAGCATAGAAAGATGCATAAACTTGAAGTTAAAGCTTGATTTCAGTGAGTTTTCATCAAAATACAGGAGTTCTGCATGAAGTGTTCATTTTGGCCTTCTCTCGCTGAGAAAACGCTATTTGTGACCTGCGACACAGAACAGCCATAACTTTTGTTCAAAGTGAGTTTTCAGTCAAGTTTCAACCTGAAAGCATAGAAAGATGCATCAACTTGAAGTTACAGCTTGATTTCAGTGAGTTTTCATCAAAATACAGGAGTTCTGCATGAAGTGTTCATTTTGGCCTTCTCTCGCTGAGAAAACACAATTTGTGACCTGTGATACAAAAATGCCATAACTTTTGTTCAAAGTGAGTTTTCAGTCAAGTTTCAACCTGAAAGCATAGAAAGATGCATAAACTTGAAGTTATAGCTTGATTTCAGTGAGTTTTCATCAAAATACAGGAGTTCTGCATGAAGTGTTCATTTTGGCCTTCTCTCGCTGAGAAAACACTATTTGTGACCTGTGATACAAAAATGCCATAACTTTTGTTCAAAGTGAGTTTTCAGTCAAGTTTCAACCTGAAAGCATAGAAAGATGCATAAACTTGAAGTTACAGCTTGATTTCAGTGAGTTTTCATCAAAATACAGGAGTTCTGCATGAAGTGTTCATTTTGGCCTTCTCTCGCTGAGAAAACACTATTTGTGACCTGTGATACAAAAATGCCATAACTTTTGTTCAAAGTGAGTTTTCAGTCAAGTTTCAACCTGAAAGCATAGAAAGATGCATAAACTTGAAGTTACAGCTTGATTTCAGTGAGTTTTCATCAAAATACAGGAGTTCTGCATGAAGTGTTCATTTTGGCCTTCTCTCGCTGAGAAAACACTATTTGTGACCTGTGATACAAAACAGCCATAACTTTTGTTCAAAGTGAGTTTTCAGTCAAGTTTCAACCTGAAAGCATAGAAAGATGCATAAACTTGAAGTTACAGCTTGATTTCAGTGAGTTTTCATCAAAATACAGGAGTTCTGCATGAAGTGTTCATTTTGGCCTTCTCTCGCTGAGAAAACACTATTTGTGACCTGTGATACAAAAATGCCATAACTTTTGTTCAAAGTGAGTTTTCAGTCAAGTTTTAACCTGAAAGCATAGAAAGATGCATAAACTTGAAGTTACAGCTTGATTTCAGTGAGTTTTTTTCAAAATACAGGAGTTCTGCATGAAGTGTTCATTTTGGCCTTCTCTCGCTGAGAAAACACTATTTGTGACCTGTGATACAAAAATGCCATAACTTTTGTTCAAAGTTTGTTTTCAGTCAAGTTTCAACCTGAAAGCATAGAAAGATGCATAAACTTGAAGTTACAGCTTGATTTCAGTGAGTTTTCATCAAAATACAGGAGTTCTGCATGAAGTGTTCATTTTGGCCTTCTCTCGCTGAGAAAACACTATTTGTGACCTGTGATACAAAAATGCCATAACTTTTGTTCAAAGTGAGTTTTCAGTCAAGTTTCAACCTGAAAGCATAGAAAGATGCATAAACTTGAAGTTACAGCTTGATTTCAGTGAGTTTTCATCAAAATACAGGAGTTCTGCATGAAGTGTTCATTTTGGCCTTCTCTCGCTGAGAAAACGATATTTGTGACCTGTGATATAAAAATGCCATAACTTTTGTTCAAAGTGAGTTTTCAGTCAAGTTTCAACCTGAAAGCATAGAAAGATGCATAAACTTGAAGTTACAGCTTGATTTCAGTGAGTTTTCTTCAAAATACAGGAGTTCTGCATGAAGTGTTCATTTTGGCCTTCTCTCGCTGAGAAAACACTATTTGTGACCTGTGATACAAAAATGCCATAACTTTTGTTCAAAGTGAGTTTTCAGTCAAGTTTCAACCTGAAAGCATAGAAAGATGCATAAACTTGAAGTTACAGCTTGATTTCAGTGAGTTTTCATCAAAATACAGGAGTTCTGCATGAAGTGTTCATTTTGGCCTTCTCTCGCTGAGAAAACGCTATTTGTGCCCTTTGACACAGAACAGCCATAACTTTTGTTCAAAGTGAGTTTTCAGTCAAGTTTCAACCTGAAAGCATAGAAAGATGCATAAACTTGAAGTTACAGCTTGATTTCAGTGAGTTTTCATCAAAATACAGGAGTTCTGCATGAAGTGTTCATTTTGGCCTTCTCTCGCTGAGAAAACACTATTTGTGACCTGTGATACAAAAATGCCATAACTTTTGTTCAAAGTGAGTTTTTAGTCAAGTTTCAACCTGAAAGCATAGAAAGATGCATAAACTTGAAGTTACAGCTTGATTTCAGTGAGTTTTCATCAAAATACAGGAGTTCTGCATGAAGTGTTCATTTTGGCCTTCTCTCGCTGAGAAAACACTATTTGTGACCTGTGATACAAAACAGCCATAACTTTTGTTCAAAGTGAGTTTTCAGTCAAGTTTCAACCTGAAAGCATAGAAAGATGCATAAACTTGAAGTTAAAGCTTGATTTCAGTGAGTTTTCATCAAAATACAGGAGTTCTGCATGAAGTGTTCATTTTGGCCTTCTCTCGCTGAGAAAACACTATTTGTGACCTGTGATACAAAAATGCCATAACTTTTGTTCAAAGTGAGTTTTCAGTCAAGTTTCAACCTGAAAGCATAGAAAGATGCATAAACTTGAAGTTACAGCTTGATTTCAGTGAGTTTTCATCAAAATACAGGAGTTCTGCATGAAGTGTTCATTTTGGCCTTCTCTCGCTGAGAAAACACTATTTGTGACCTGTGATACAAAAATGCCATAACTTTTGTTCAAAGTGAGCTTTCAGTCAAGTTTCAACCTGAAAGCATAGAAAGATGCATAAACTTGAAGTTACAGCTTGATTTCAGTGAGTTTTCATCAAAATACAGGAGTTCTGCATGAAGTGTTCATTTTGGCCTTCTCTCGCTGAGAAGACACTATTTGTGACCTGTGATACAAAAATGCCATAACTTTTGTTCAAAGTGAGTTTTCATTCAAGTTTCAACCTGAAAGCATAGAAAGATGCATAAACTTGAAGTTACAGCTTGATTTCAGTGAGTTTTCATCAAAATACAGGAGTTCTGCATGAAGTTTTCATTTTGGCCTTCTCTCGCTGAGAAAACACTATTTGTGACCTGTGATACAAAACAGCCATAACTTTTGTTCAAAGTGAGTTTTCAGTCAAGTTTCAACCTGAAAGCATAGAAAGATGCATAAACTTGAAGTTACAGCTTGATTTCAGTGAGTTTTCATCAAAATACAGGAGTTCTGCATGAAGTGTTCATTTTGGCCTTCTCTCGCTGAGAAAACACTATTTGTGACCTGTGATACAAAAATGCCATAACTTTTGTTCAAAGTGAGTTTTCAGTCAAGTTTTAACCTGAAAGCATAGAAAGATGCATAAACTTGAAGTTACAGCTTGATTTCAGTGAGTTTTTTTCAAAATACAGGAGTTCTGCATGAAGTGTTCATTTTGGCCTTCTCTCGCTGAGAAAACACTATTTGTGACCTGTGATACAAAAATGCCATAACTTTTGTTCAAAGTTAGTTTTCAGTCAAGTTTCAACCTGAAAGCATAGAAAGATGCATAAACTTGAAGTTACAGCTTGATTTCAGTGAGTTTTCATCAAAATACAGGAGTTCTGCATGAAGTGTTCATTTTGGCCTTCTCTCGTTGAGAAAACACTATTTGTGACCTGTGATACAAAAATGCCATAACTTTTGTTCAAAGTGAGTTTTCAGTCAAGTTTCAACCTGAAAGCATAGAAAGATGCATAAACTTGAAGTTACAGCTTGATTTCAGTGAGTTTTCATCAAAATACAGGAGTTCTGCATGAAGTGTTCATTTTGGCCTTCTCTCGCTGAGAAAACACTATTTGTGACCTGTGATACAAAAATGCCATAACTTTTGTTCAAAGTGAGTTTTCATTCAAGTTTCAACCTGAAAGCATAGAAAGATGCATAAACTTGAAGTTACAGCTTGATTTCAGTGAGTTTTCATCAAAATACAGGAGTTCTGCATGAAGTGTTCATTTTGGCCTTCTCTCGCTGAGAAAACACTATTTGTGACCTGTGATACAAAAATGGCATAACTTTTGTTCAAAGTGAGTTTTCAGTCAAGTTTCAACCTGAAAGCATAGAAAGATGCATAAACTTGAAGTTACAGCTTGATTTCAGTGAGTTTTCATCAAAATACAGGAGTTCTGCATGAAGTGTTCATTTTGGCCTTCTCTCGCTGAGAAAACACTATTTGTGACCTGTGATACAAAAATGCCATAACTTTTGTTCAAAGTGAGTTTTCAGTCAAGTTTCAACCTGAAAGCATAGAAAGATGCATAAACTTGAAGTTACAGCTTGATTTCAGTGAGTTTTCATCAAAATACAGGAGTTCTGCATGAAGTGTTCATTTTGGCCTTCTCTCGCTGAGAAAACACTATTTGTGACCTGTGATACAAAACAGCCATAACTTTTGTTCAAAGTGAGTTTTCAGTCAAGTTTCAACCTGAAAGCATAGAAAGATGCATAAACTTGAAGTTACAGCTTGATTTCAGTGAGTTTTCTTCAAAATACAGGAGTTCTGCATGAAGTTTTCATTTTGGCCTTCTCTCGCTGAGAAAACACTATTTGTGACCTGTGATACAAAAATGCCATAACTTTTGTTCAAAGTGAGTTTTCAGTCAAGTTTCAACCTGAAAGCATAGAAAGATGCATAAACTTGAAGTTACAGCTTGATTTCAGTGAGTTTTCATCAAAATACAGGAGTTCTGCATGAAGTATTCATTTTGGCCTTCTCTCGCTGAGAAAACACTATTTGTGACCTGTGATACAAAAATGCCATAACTTTTGTTCAAAGTGAGTTTTCATTCAAGTTTAAACCTGAAAGCATAGAAAGATGCATAAACTTGAAGTTACAGCTTGATTTCAGTGAGTTTTCATCAAAATACAGGAGTTCTGCATGAAGTGTTCATTTTGGCCTTCTCTCGCTGAGAAAACGCTATTTGTGACCTGCGACACAGAACAGCCATAACTTTTGTTCAAAGTGAGTTTTCATTCAAGTTTCAACCTGAAAGCATAGAAAGATGCATAAACTTGAAGTTACAGCTTGATTTCAGTGAGTTTTCATCAAAATACAGGAGTTCTGCATGAAGTGTTCATTTTGGCCTTCTCTCGCTGAGAAAACACTATTTGTGACCTGTGATACAAAAATGCCATAACTTTTGTTCAAAGTGAGTTTTCAGTCAAGTTTCAACCTGAAAGCATAGAAAGATGCATAAACTTGAAGTTACAGCTTGATTTCAGTGAGTTTTCATCAAAATACAGGAGTTCTGCATGAAGTGTTCATTTTGGCCTTCTCTCGCTGAGAAAACACTATTTGTGACCTGTGATACAAAAATGCCATAACTTTTGTTCAAAGTGAGTTTTCAGTCAAGTTTTAACCTGAAAGCATAGAAAGATGCATAAACTTGAAGTTACAGCTTGATTTCAGTGAGTTTTTTTCAAAATACAGGAGTTCTGCATGAAGTGTTCATTTTGGCCTTCTCTCGCTGAGAAAACACTATTTGTGACCTGTGATACAAAAATGCCATAACTTTTGTTCAAAGTTAGTTTTCAGTCAAGTTTCAACCTGAAAGCATAGAAAGATGCATAAACTTGAAGTTACAGCTTGATTTCAGTGAGTTTTCATCAAAATACAGGAGTTCTGCATGAAGTGTTCATTTTGACCTTCTCTCGCTGAGAAAACGATATTTGTGACCTGTGATACAAAAATGCCATAACTTTTGTTCAAAGTGAGTTTTCAGTCAAGTTTCAACCTGAAAGCATAGAAAGATGCATAAACTTGAAGTTACAGCTTGATTTCAGTGAGTTTTCATCAAAATACAGGAGTTCTGCATGAAGTGTTCATTTTGGCCTTCTCTCGCTGAGAAAACGCTATTTGTGACCTTTGACACAGAACAGCCATAACTTTTGTTCAAAGTGAGTTTTCAGTCAAGTTTCAACCTGAAAGCATAGAAAGATGCATAAACTTGAAGTTACAGCTTGATTTCAGTGAGTTTTCATCAAAATACAGGAGTTCTGCATGAAGTGTTCATTTTGGCCTTCTCTCGCTGAGAAAACACTATTTGTGACCTGTGATACAAAAATGCCATAACTTTTGTTCAAAGTGAGTTTTTAGTCAAGTTTCAACCTGAAAGCATAGAAAGATGCATAAACTTGAAGTTACAGCTTGATTTCAGTGAGTTTTCATCAAAATACAGGAGTTCTGCATGAAGTGTTCATTTTGGCCTTCTCTCGCTGAGAAAACACTTTTTGTGACCTGTGATACAAAACAGCCATAACTTTTGTTCAAAGTGAGTTTTCAGTCAAGTTTCAACCTGAAAGCATAGAAAGATGCATAAACTTGAAGTTACAGCTTGATTTCAGTGAGTTTTCATCAAAATACAGGAGTTCTGCATGAAGTGTTCATTTTGGCCTTCTCTCGCTGAGAAAACACTATTTGTGACCTGTGATACAAAAATGCCATAACTTTTGTTCAAAGTGAGTTTTCAGTCAAGTTTCAACCTGAAAGCATAGAAAGATGCATAAACTTGAAGTTACAGCTTGATTTCAGTGAGTTTTCATCAAAATACAGGAGTTCTGCATGAAGTGTTCATTTTGGCCTTCTCTCGCTGAGAAAACACTATTTGTGACCTGTGATACAAAAATGCCATAACTTTTGTTCAAAGTGAGTTTTCATTCAAGTTTCAACCTGAAAGCATAGAAAGATGCATAAACTTGAAGTTACAGCTTGATTTCAGTGAGTTTTCATCAAAATACAGGAGTTCTGCATGAAGTGTTCATTTTGGCCTTCTCTCGCTGAGAAAACACTATTTGTGACCTGTGATACAAAAATGGCATAACTTTTGTTCAAAGTGAGTTTTCAGTCAAGTTTCAACCTGAAAGCATAGAAAGATGCATAAACTTGAAGTTACAGCTTGATTTCAGTGAGTTTTCATCAAAATACAGGAGTTCTGCATGAAGTGTTCATTTTGGCCTTCTCTCGCTGAGAAAACACTATTTGTGACCTGTGATACAAAAATGCCATAACTTTTGTTCAAAGTGAGTTTTCAGTCAAGTTTCAACCTGAAAGCATAGAAAGATGCATAAACTTGAAGTTACAGCTTGATTTCAGTGAGTTTTCATCAAAATACAGGAGTTCTGCATGAAGTGTTCATTTTGGACTTCTCTCGCTGAGAAAACACTATTTGTGACCTGTGATACAAAACAGCCATAACTTTTGTTCAAAGTGAGTTTTCAGTCAAGTTTCAACCTGAAAGCATAGAAAGATGCATAAACTTGAAGTTACAGCTTGATTTCAGTGAGTTTTCTTCAAAATACAGGAGTTCTGCATGAAGTTTTCATTTTGGCCTTCTCTCGCTGAGAAAACACTATTTGTGACCTGTGATACAAAAATGCCATAACTTTTGTTCAAAGTGAGTTTTCAGTCAAGTTTCAACCTGAAAGCATAGAAAGATGCATAAACTTGAAGTTACAGCTTGATTTCAGTGAGTTTTCATCAAAATACAGGAGTTCTGCATGAAGTATTCATTTTGGCCTTCTCTCGCTGAGAAAACACTATTTGTGACCTGTGATACAAAAATGCCATAACTTTTGTTCAAAGTGAGTTTTCATTCAAGTTTAAACCTGAAAGCATAGAAAGATGCATAAACTTGAAGTTACAGCTTGATTTCAGTGAGTTTTCATCAAAATACAGGAGTTCTGCATGAAGTGTTCATTTTGGCCTTCTCTCGCTGAGAAAACGCTATTTGTGACCTGCGACACAGAACAGCCATAACTTTTGTTCAAAGTGAGTTTTCATTCAAGTTTCAACCTGAAAGCATAGAAAGATGCATAAACTTGAAGTTACAGCTTGATTTCAGTGAGTTTTCATCAAAATACAGGAGTTCTGCATGAAGTGTTCATTTTGGCCTTCTCTCGCTGAGAAAACACTATTTGTGACCTGTGATACAAAAATGCCATAACTTTTGTTCAAAGTGAGTTTTCAGTCAAGTTTCAACCTGAAAGCATAGAAAGATGCATAAACTTGAAGTTACAGCTTGATTTCAGTGAGTTTTCATCAAAATACAGGAGTTCTGCATGAAGTGTTCATTTTGGCCTTCTCTCGCTGAGAAAACACAATTTGTGACCTGTGATACAAAAATGCCATAACTTTTGTTCAAAGTGAGTTTTCAGTCAAGTTTCAACCTGAAAGCATAGAAAGATGCATAAACTTGAAGTTACAGCTTGATTTCAGTGAGTTTTCATGAAAATACAGGAGTTCTGCATGAAGTGTTCATTTTGGCCTTCTCTCGCTGAGAAAACACTATTTGTGACCTGTGATACAAAAATGCCATAACTTTTGTTCAAAGTGAGTTTTCAGTCAAGTTTCAACCTGAAAGCATAGAAAGATGCATAAACTTGAAGTTACAGCTTGATTTCAGTGAGTTTTCTTCAAAATACAGGAGTTCTGCATGAAGTGTTCATTTTGGCCTTCTCTCGCTGAGAAAACACTATTTGTGACCTGTGATACAAAAATGCCATAACTTTTGTTCAAAGTGAGTTTTCAGTCAAGTTTCAACCTGAAAGCATAGAAAGATGCATAAACTTGAAGTTACAGCTTGATTTCAGTGAGTTTTCATCAAAATACAGGAGTTCTGCATGAAGTGTTCATTTTGGCCTTCTCTCGCTGAGAAAACACTATTTGTGACCTGTGATACAAAAATGCCATAACTTTTGTTCAAAGTGAGTTTTCAGTCAAGTTTCAACCTGAAAGCATAGAAAGATGCATAAACTTGAAGTTACAGCTTGATTTCAGTTAGTTTTCATCAAAATACAGGAGTTCTGCATGAAGTGTTCATTTTGGCCTTCTCTCGCTGAGAAAACACTATTTGTGACCTGTGATACAAAAATGCCATAACTTTTGTTCAAAGTGAGTTTTCAGTCAAGTTTCAACCTGAGAGCATAGAAAGATGCATAAACTTGAAGTTACAGCTTGATTTCAGTGAGTTCTCATTGAAATACAGGAGTTCTGCATGAAGTGTTCATTTTGGCCTTCTCTCGCTGAGAAAACACTATTTGTGACCTGTGATACAAAAATGCCATAACTTTTGTTCAAAGTGAGTTTTAAGTCAAGTTTCAACCTGAAAGCATAGAAAGATGCATAAACTTGAAGTTACAGCTTGATTTCAGTGAGTTTTCATGAAAATACAGGAGTTCTGCATGAAGTGTTCATTTTGGCCTTCTCTCGCTGAGAAAACACTATTTGTGACCTGTGATACAAAAATGCCATAACTTTTGTTCAAAGTGAGTTTTCAGTCAAGTTTCAACCTGAAAGCATAGAAAGATGCATAAACTTGAAGTTACAGCTTGATTTCAGTGAGTTTTCTTCAAAATACAGGAGTTCTGCATGAAGTTTTCATTTTGGCCTTCTCTCGCTGAGAAAACACTATTTGTGACCTGTGATAAAAAAAATGCCATAACTTTTGTTCAAAGTGAGTTTTCAGTCAAGTTTCAACCTGAAAGCATAGAAAGATGCATAAACTTGAAGTTACAGCTTGATTTCAGTGAGTTTTCATCAAAATACAGGAGTTCTGCATGAAGTGTTCATTTTGGCCTTCTCTCGCTGAGAAAACACTATTTGTGACCTGTGATACAAGGCAGCCATAACTTTTGTTCAAAGTGAGTTTTCAGTCAAGTTTCAACCTGAAAGCATAGAAAGATGCATAAACTTGAAGTTACAGCTTGATTTCAGTGAGTTTTCATCAAAATACAGGAGTTCTGCATGAAGTGTTCATTTTGGCCTTCTCTCGCTGAGAAAACACTATTTGTGACCTGTGATACAAAAATGGCATAACTTTTGTTCAAAGTGAGTTTTCATTCAAGTTTCAACCTGAAAGCATAGAAAGATGCATAAACTTGAAGTTACAGCTTGATTTCAGTGAGTTTTCATCAAAATACAGGAGTTCTGCATGAAGTGTTCATTTTGGCCTTCTCTCGCTGAGAAAACACTATTTGTGACCTGTGATACAAAAATGCCATAACTTTTGTTCAAAGTGAGTTTTCAGTCAAGTTTCAACCTGAAAGCATAGAAAGATGCATAAACTTGAAGTTACAGCTTGATTTCAGTGAGTTTTCATCAAAATACAGGAGTTCTGCATGAAGTGTTCATTTTGGCCTTCTCTCGCTGAGAAAACACTATTTGTGACCTGTGATACAAAAATGCCATAACTTTTGTTCAAAGTGAGTTTTCAGTCAAGTTTCAACCTGAAAGCATAGAAAGATGCATAAACTTGAAGTTACAGCTTGATTTCAGTGAGTTTTCATGAAAATACAGGAGTTCTGCATGAAGTGTTCATTTTGGCCTTCTCTCGCTGAGAAAACACTATTTGTGACCTGTGATACAAAAATGCCATAACTTTTGTTCAAAGTGAGTTTTCAGTCAAGTTTCAACCTGAAAGCATAGAAAGATGCATAAACTTGAAGTTACAGCTTGATTTCAGTGAGTTTTCTTCAAAATACAGGAGTTCTGCATGAAGTTTTCATTTTGGCCTTCTCTCGCTGAGAAAACACTATTTGTGACCTGTGATACAAAAATGCCATAACTTTTGTTCAAAGTGAGTTTTCAGTCAAGTTTCAACCTGAAAGCATAGAAAGATGCATAAACTTGAAGTTACAGCTTGATTTCAGTGAGTTTTCATCAAAATACAGGAGTTCTGCATGAAGTGTTCATTTTGGCCTTCTCTCGCTGAGAAAACACTATTTGTGACCTGTGATACAAAAATGCCATAACTTTTGTTCAAAGTGAGTTTTCATTCAAGTTTCAACCTGAAAGCATAGAAAGATGCATAAACTTGAAGTTACAGCTTGATTTCAGTGAGTTTTCATCAAAATACAGGAGTTCTGCATGAAGTGTTCATTTTGGCCTTCTCTCGCTGAGAAAACGCTATTTGTGACCTGCGACACAGAACAGCCATAACTTTTGTTCAAAGTGAGTTTTCAGTCAAGTTTAAACCTGAAAGCATAGAAAGATGCATAAACTTGAAGTTACAGCTTGATTTCAGTGAGTTTTCATCAAAAGACAGGAGTTCTGCATGAAGTGTTCATTTTGGCCTTCTCTCGCTGAGAAAACACTATTTGTGACCTGTGATACAAAAATGCCATAACTTTTGTTCAAAGTGAGTTTTCAGTCAAGTTTCAACCTGAAAGCATAGAAAGATGCATAAACTTGAAGTTACAGCTTGATTTCAGTGAGTTTTCATCAAAATACAGGAGTTCTGCATGAAGTGTTCATTTTGGCCTTCTCTCGCTGAGAAAACACTATTTGTGACCTGTGATACAAAAATGCCATAACTTTTTTTCAAAGTGAGTTTTCAGTCAAGTTTCAACCTGAAAGCATAGAAAGATGCATCAACTTGAAGTTACAGCTTGATTTCAGTGAGTTTTCATCAAAATACAGGAGTTCTGCATGAAGTGTTCATTTTGGCCTTCTCTCGCTGAGAAAACACTATTTGTAACCTGTGATACAGAAATGCCATAACTTTTGTTCAAAGTGAGTTTTCAGTCAAGTTTCAACCTGAAAGCATAGAAAGATGCATAAACTTGAAGTTACAGCTTGATTTCAGTGAGTTTTCATCAAAATACAGGAGTTCTGCATGAAGTGTTCATTTTGGCCTTCTCTCGCTGAGAAAACACTATTTGTGACCTGTGATACAAAAATGCCATAACTTTTGTTCAAAGTGAGTTTTCAGTCAAGTTTCAACCTGAAAGCATAGAAAGATGCATAAACTTGAAGTTACAGCTTGATTTCAGTGAGTTTTCTTCAAAATACAGGAGTTCTGCATGAAGTGTTCATTTTGGCCTTGTCTCGCTGAGAAAACACTATTTGTGACCTGTGATACAGAAATGCCATAACTTTTGTTCAAAGTGAGTTTTCAGTCAAGTTTCAACCTGAAAGCATAGAAAGATGCATAAACTTGAAGTTACAGCTTGATTTCAGTGAGTTTTCATCAAAATACAGGAGTTCTGCATGAAGTGTTCATTTTGGCCTTCTCTCGCTGAGAAAACACAATTTGTGACCTGTGATACAAAAATGCCATAACTTTTGTTCAAAGTGAATTTTCAGTCAAGTTTCAACCTGAAAGCATAGAAAGATGCATAAACCTAAGTTACAGCTTGATTTCAGTGAGTTTTCATCAAAATACAGGAGTTCTGCATGAAGTGTTCATTTTGGCCTTCTCTCGCTGAGAAAACACTGTTTGTGACCTGTGACACAGAAATGCCATAACTTTTGTTCAAAGTGAGTTTTCAGTCAAGTTTCAACCTGAAAGCATAGAAAGATGCATAAACTTTAAGTAACAGCTTGATTTCAGTGAGTTTTCATCAAAATACAGGAGTTCTGCATGAAGTTTTCATTTTGGCCTTCTCTCGCTGAGAAAACACTATTTGTGACCTGTGATACAAAAATGCCATAACTTTTGTTCAAAGTGAGTTTTCAGTCAAGTTTCAACCTGAAAGCATAGAAAGATGCATAAACTTGAAGTTACAGCTTGATTTCAGTGAGTTTTCATCAAAATACAGGAGTTCTGCATGAAGTGTTCATTTTGGCCTTCTCTCGCTGAGAAAACACTATTTGTGACCTGTGATACAGAAATGCCATAACTTTTGTTCAAAGTGAGTTTTCAGTCAAGTTTCAACCTGAAAGCATAGAAAGATGCATAAACTTGAAGTTACAGCTTGATTTCAGTGAGTTTTCTTCAAAATACAGGAGTTCTGCATGAAGTGTTCATTTTGGCCTTCTCTCGCTGAGAAAACACTATTTGTGACCTGTGATACAGAAATGCCATAACTTTTGTTCAAAGTGAGTTTTCAGTCAAGTTTCAACCTGAAAGCATAGAAAGATGCATAAACTTGAAGTTACAGCTTGATTTCAGTGAGTTTTCTTCAAAATACAGGAGTTCTGCATGAAGTGTTCATTTTGGCCTTCTCTCGCTGAGAAAACACTATTTGTGACCTATGATACAAAAATGCCATAACCTTTTGTTCAAAGTGAGTTTTCAGTCAAGTTTCAACCTGAAAGCATAGAAAGATGCATAAACTTGAAGTTAAAGCTTGATTTCAGTGAGTTTTCTTCAAAATACAGGAGTTCTGCATGAAGTGTTCATTTTGGCCTTCTCTCGCTGAGAAAACACTATTTGTGACCTGTGATACAGAAATGCCATAACTTTTGTTCAAAGTGAGTTTTCAGTCAAGTTTCAACCTGAAAGCATAGAAAGATGCATAAACTTGAAGTTACAGCTTGATTTCAGTGAGTTTTCATCAAAATACAGGAGTTCTGCATGAAGTGTTCATTTTGGCCTTCTCTCGCTGAGAAAACACTATTTGTGACCTGTGATACAGAAATGCCATAACTTTTGTTCAAAGTGAGTTTTCAGTCAAGTTTCAACCTGAAAGCATAGAAAGATGCATAAACTTGAAGTTACAACTTGATTTCAGTGAGTTTTCATCAAAATACAGGAGTTCTGCATGAAGTGTTCATTTTGGCCTTCTCTCGCTGAGAAAACACTATTTGTGACCTGTGATACAAAAATGCCATAACTTTTGTTCAAAGTGAGTTTTCAGTCAAGTTTCAACCTGAAAGCATAGAAAGATGCATAAACTTGAAGTTAAAGCTTGATTTCAGTGAGTTTTCATCAAAATACAGGAGTTCTGCATGAAGTGTTCATTTTGGCCTTCTCTCGCTGAGAAAACGCTATTTGTGACCTGCGACACAGAACAGCCATAACTTTTGTTCAAAGTGAGTTTTCAGTCAAGTTTCAACCTGAAAGCATAGAAAGATGCATCAACTTGAAGTTACAGCTTGATTTCAGTGAGTTTTCATCAAAATACAGGAGTTCTGCATGAAGTGTTCATTTTGGCCTTCTCTCGCTGAGAAAACACAATTTGTGACCTGTGATACAAAAATGCCATAACTTTTGTTCAAAGTGAGTTTTCAGTCAAGTTTCAACCTGAAAGCATAGAAAGATGCATAAACTTGAAGTTACAGCTTGATTTCAGTGAGTTTTCATCAAAATACAGGAGTTCTGCATGAAGTGTTCATTTTGGCCTTCTCTCGCTGAGAAAACACTATTTGTGACCTGCGACACAGAACAGCCATAACTTTTGTTCAAAGTGAGTTTTCAGTCAAGTTTCAACCTGAAAGCATAGAAAGATGCATAAACTTGAAGTTACAGCTTGATTTCAGTGAGTTTTCATCAAAATACAGGAGTTCTGCATGAAGTGTTCATTTTGGCCTTCTCTCGCTGAGAAAACACTATTTGTGACCTGTGATACAAAAATGCCATAACTTTTGTTCAAAGTGAGTTTTCAGTCAAGTTTCAACCTGAAAGCATAGAAAGATGCATAAACTTGAAGTTACAGCTTGAATTCAGTGAGTTTTCATCAAAATACAGGAGATCTCCATGAAGTGTTCATTTTGGCGTTCTCTCGCTGAGAAAACACTATTTGTGACCTGTGATACAGAAATGCCATAACTTTTGTTCAAAGTGAGTTTTCAGTCAAGTTTCAACCTGAAAGCATAGAAAAATGCATAAACTTGAAGTTACAGCTTGATTTCAGTGAGTTTTCATCAAAATACAGGAGTTCTGCATGAAGTGTTCATTTTGGCCTTCTCTCGCTGAGAAAACACTATTTGTGACCTGTGATACAAAAATGCCATAACTTTTGTTCAAAGTGAGTTTTCAGTCAAGTTTCAACCTGAAAGCATAGAAAGATGCATAAACTTGAAGTTACAGCTTGATTTCAGTGAGTTTTCATCAAAATACAGGAGTTCTGCATGAAGTGTTCATTTTGGCCTTCTCTCGCTGAGAAAACGCTATTTGTGACCTGCGACACAGAACAGCCATAACTTTTGTTCAAAGTGAGTTTTCAGTCAAGTTTCAACCTGAAAGCATAGAAAGATGCATAAACTTGAAGTTACAGCTTGATTTCAGTGAGTTTTCATCAAAATACAGGAGTTCTGCATGAAGTGTTCATTTTGGCCTTCTCTCGCTGAGAAAACACTATTTGTGACCTGTGATACAAAAATGCCATAACTTTTGTTCAAAGTGAGTTTTCAGTCAAGTTTCAACCTGAAAGCATAGAAAGATGCATAAACTTGAAGTTACAGCTTGATTTCAGTGAGTTTTCATCAAAATACAGGAGTTCTGCATGAAGTGTTCATTTTGGCCTTCTCTCGCTGAGAAAACACTATTTGTGACCTGTGATACAAAAATGCCATAACTTTTGTTCAAAGTGAGTTTTCAGTCAAGTTTCAACCTGAAAGCATAGAAAGATGCATAAACTTGAAGTTACAGCTTGATTTCAGTGAGTTTTCTTCAAAATACAGGAGTTCTGCATGAAGTTTTCATTTTGGCCTTCTCTCGCTGAGAAAACACTATTTGTGACCTGTGATACAAAAATGCCATAACTTTTGTTCAAAGTGAGTTTTCAGTCAAGTTTCAACCTGAAAGCATAGAAAGATGCATAAACTTGAAGTTACAGCTTGATTTCAGTGAGTTTTCATCAAAATACAGGAGTTCTGCATGAAGTGTTCATTTTGGCCTTCTCTCGCTGAGAAAACACTATTTGTGACCTGTGATACAAAAATGCCATAACTTTTGTTCAAAGTGAGTTTTCATTCAAGTTTCAACCTGAAAGCATAGAAAGATGCATAAACTTGAAGTTACAGCTTGATTTCAGTGAGTTTTCATCAAAATACAGGAGTTCTGCATGAAGTGTTCATTTTGGCCTTCTCTCGCTGAGAAAACACTATTTGTGACCTGTGATACAAAAATGCCATAACTTTTGTTCAAAGTGAGTTTTCAGTCAAGTTTCAACCTGAAAGCATAGAAAGATGCATAAACTTGAAGTTACAGCTTGATTTCAGTGAGTTTTCATCAAAATACAGGAGTTCTGCATGAAGTGTTCATTTTGGCCTTCTCTCGCTGAGAAAACACAATTTGTGACCTGTGATACAAAAATGCCATAACTTTTGTTCAAAGTGAGTTTTCAGTCAAGTTTCAACCTGAAAGCATAGAAAGATGCATAAACTTGAAGTTACAGCTTGATTTCAGTGAGTTTTCATCAAAATACAGGAGTTCTGCATGAAGTGTTCATTTTGGCCTTCTCTCGCTGAGAAAACACTATTTGTGACCTGCGACACAGAACAGCCATAACTTTTGTTCAAAGTGAGTTTTCAGTCAAGTTTCAACCTGAAAGCATAGAAAGATGCATAAACTTGAAGTTACAGCTTGATTTCAGTGAGTTTTCATCAAAATACAGGAGTTCTGCATGAAGTGTTCATTTTGGCCTTCTCTCGCTGAGAAAACACTATTTGTGACCTGTGATACAAAAATGCCATAACTTTTGTTCAAAGTGAGTTTTCAGTCAAGTTTCAACCTGAAAGCATAGAAAGATGCATAAACTTGAAGTTACAGCTTGAATTCAGTGAGTTTTCATCAAAATACAGGAGATCTCCATGAAATGTTCATTTTGGCGTTCTCTCGCTGAGAAAACACTATTTGTGACCTGTGATACAGAAATGCCATAACTTTTGTTCAAAGTGAGTTTTCAGTCAAGTTTCAACCTGAAAGCATAGAAAGATGCATAAACTTGAAGTTACAGCTTGATTTCAGTGAGTTTTCTTCAAAATACAGGAGTTCTGCATGAAGTTTTCATTTTGGCCTTCTCTCGCTGAGAAAACACTATTTGTGACCTGTGATACAAAAATGCCATAACTTTTGTTCAAAGTGAGTTTTCAGTCAAGTTTCAACCTGAAAGCATAGAAAGATGCATAAACTTGAAGTTACAGCTTGATTTCAGTGAGTTTTCATCAAATTACAGGAGTTCTGCATGAAGTGTTCATTTTTGCCTTCTCTCGCTGAGAAAACACTATTTGTGACCTGTGATACAAAAATGCCATAACTTTTGTTCAAAGTGAGTTTTCATTCAAGTTTCAACCTGAAAGCATAGAAAGATGCATAAACTTGAAGTTACAGCTTGATTTCAGTGAGTTTTCATCAAAATACAGGAGTTCTGCATGAAGTGTTCATTTTGGCCTTCTCTCGCTGAGAAAACACTATTTGTGACCTGTGATACAAAAATGCCATAACTTTTGTTCAAAGTGAGTTTTCAGTCAAGTTTCAACCTGAAAGCATAGAAAGATGCATAAACTTGAAGTTACAGCTTGATTTCAGTGAGTTTTCATCAAAATACAGGAGTTCTGCATGAAGTGTTCATTTTGGCCTTCTCTCGCTGAGAAAACACTATTTGTGACCTGTGATACAAAAATGCCATAACTTTTGTTCAAAGTGAGTTTTCAGTCAAGTTTCAACCTGAAAGCATAGAAAGATGCATAAACTTGAAGTTACAGCTTGATTTCAGTGAGTTTTCATCAAAATACAGGAGTTCTGCATGAAGTGTTCATTTTGGCCTTCTCTCGCTGAGAAAACGCTATTTGTGACCTGCGACACAGAACAGCCATAACTTTTGTTCAAAGTGAGTTTTCAGTCAAGTTTCAACCTGAAAGCATAGAAAGATGCATAAACTTGAAGTTACAGCTTGATTTCAGTGAGTTTTCATCAAAATACAGGAGTTCTGCATGAAGTGTTCATTTTGGCCTTCTCTCGCTGAGAAAACACTATTTGTGACCTGTGATACAAAAATGCCATAACTTTTGTTCAAAGTGAGTTTTCAGTCAAGTTTCAACCTGAAAGCATAGAAAGATGCATAAACTTGAAGTTACAGCTTGATTTCAGTGAGTTTTCATCAAAATACAGGAGTTCTGCATGAAGTGTTCATTTTGGCCTTCTCTCGCTGAGAAAACACTATTTGTGACCTGTGATACAAAAATGCCATAACTTTTGTTCAAAGTGAGTTTTCAGTCAAGTTTCAACCTGAAAGCATAGAAAGATGCATAAACTTGAAGTTACAGCTTGATTTCAGTGAGTTTTCATCAAAATACAGGAGTTCTGCATGAAGTGTTCATTTTGGCCTTCTCTCGCTGAGAAAACACTATTTGTGACCTGTGATACAAAACAGCCATAACTTTTGTTCAAAGTGAGTTTTCAGTCAAGTTTCAACCTGAAAGCATAGAAAGATGCATAAACTTGAAGTTACAGCTTGATTTCAGTGAGTTTTCATCAAAATACAGGAGTTCTGCATGAAGTGTTCATTTTGGCCTTCTCTCGCTGAGAAAACACTATTTGTGACCTGTGATACAAAAATGCCATAACTTTTGTTCAAAGTGAGTTTTCATTCAAGTTTCAACCTGAAAGCATAGAAAGATGCATAAACTTGAAGTTACAGCTTGATTTCAGTGAGTTTTCTTCAAAATACAGGAGTTCTGCATGAAGTTTTCATTTTGGCCTTCTCTCGCTGAGAAAACACTATTTGTGACCTGTGATACAAAAATGCCATAACTTTTGTTCAAAGTGAGTTTTCAGTCAAGTTTCAACCTGAAAGCATAGAAAGATGCATAAACTTGAAGTTACAGCTTGATTTCAGTGAGTTTTCATCAAAATACAGGAGTTCTGCATGAAGTGTTCATTTTGGCCTTCTCTCGCTGAGAAAACACTATTTGTGACCTGTGATACAAGGCAGCCATAACTTTTGTTCAAAGTGAGTTTTCAGTAAAGTTTCAACCTGAAAGCATAGAAAGATGCATAAACTTGAAGTTACAGCTTGATTTCAGTGAGTTTTCATCAAAATACAGGAGTTCTGCATGAAGTGTTCATTTTGGCCTTCTCTCGCTGAGAAAACACTATTTGTGACCTGTGATACAAAAATGCCATAACTTTTGTTCAAAGTGAGTTTTCATTCAAGTTTCAACCTGAAAGCATAGAAAGATGCATAAACTTGAAGTTACAGCTTGATTTCAGTGAGTTTTCATCAAAATACAGGAGTTCTGCATGAAGTGTTCATTTTGGCCTTCTCTCGCTGAGAAAACACTATTTGTGACCTGTGATACAAAAATGCCATAACTTTTGTTCAAAGTGAGTTTTCATTCAAGTTTCAACCTGAAAGCATAGAAAGATGCATAAACTTGAAGTTACAGCTTGATTTCAGTGAGTTTTCATCAAAATACAGGAGTTCTGCATGAAGTGTTCATTTTGGCCTTCTCTCGCTGAGAAAACACTATTTGTGACCTGTGATACAAAAATGCCATAACTTTTGTTCAAAGTGAGTTTTCAGTCAAGTTTCAACCTGAAAGCATAGAAAGATGCATAAACTTGAAGTTACAGCTTGATTTCAATGAGTTTTCATGAAAATACAGGAGTTCTGCATGAAGTGTTCATTTTGGCCTTCTCTCGCTGAGAAAACACTATTTGTGACCTGTGATACAAAAATGCCATAACTTTTGTTCAAAGTGAGTTTTCAGTCAAGTTTCAACCTGAAAGCATAGAAAGATGCATAAACTTGAAGTTACAGCTTGATTTCAGTGAGTTTTCTTCAAAATACAGGAGTTCTGCATGAAGTTTTCATTTTGGCCTTCTCTCGCTGAGAAAACACTATTTGTGACCTGTGATACAAAAATGCCATAACTTTTGTTCAAAGTGAGTTTTCAGTCAAGTTTCAACCTGAAAGCATAGAAAGATGCATAAACTTGAAGATACAGCTTGATTTCAGTGAGTTTTCATCAAAATACAGGAGTTCTGCATGAAGTGTTCATTTTGGCCTTCTCTCGCTGAGAAAACACTATTTGTGACCTGTGATACAGAAATGCCATAACTTTTGTTCAAAGTGAGTTTTCATTCAAGTTTCAACCTGAAAGCATAGAAAGATGCATAAACTTGAAGTTACAGCTTGATTTCAGTGAGTTTTCATCAAAATACAGGAGTTCTGCATGAAGTGTTCATTTTGGCCTTCTCTCGCTGAGAAAACACTATTTGTGACCTGTGATACAAAAATGCCATAACTTTTGTTCAAAGTGAGTTTTCAGTCAAGTTTCAACCTGAAAGCATAGAAAGATGCATAAACTTGAAGTTACAGCTTGATTTCAGTGAGTTTTCATCAAAATACAGGAGTTCTGCATGAAGTTTTCATTTTGGCCTTCTCTCGCTGAGAAAACACTATTTGTGACCTGTGATACCAAAATGCCATAACTTTTGTTCAAAGTGAGTTTTCAGTCAAGTTTCAACCTGAAAGCATAGAAAGATGCATAAACTTGAAGTTACAGCTTGATTTCAGTGAGTTTTCTTCAAAATACAGGAATTCTGCATGAAGTGTTCATTTTGGCCTTTTCTCGCTGAGAAAACACTATTTGTGACCTGTGATACAGAAATGCCATAACTTTTGTTCAAAGTGAGTTTTCAGTCAAGTTTCAACCTGAAAGCATAGAAAGATGCATAAACTTGAAGTTACAGCTTGATTTCAGTGAGTTTTCTTCAAAATACAGGAGTTCTGCATGAAGTGTTCATTTTGGCCTTCTCTCGCTGAGAAAACACTATTTGTGACCTGTGATACAAAAATGCCATAACTTTTGTTCAAAGTGAATTTTTTAGTCAAGTTTCAACCGTAAAGCATAGAAAGATGCATAAACCTAAGTTACAGCTTGATTTCAGTGAGTTTTCATCAAAATACAGGAGTTCTGCATGAAGTGTTCATTTTGGCCTTCTCTCGCTGAGAAAACACTGTTTGTGACCTGTGATACAGAAATGCCATAACTTTTGTTCAAAGTGAGTTTTCAGTCAAGTTTCAACCTGAAAGCATAGAAAGATGCATAAACTTGAAGTTACAGCTTGATTTCAGTGAGTTTTCATCAAAATACAGGAGTTCTGCATGAAGTGTTCATTTTGGCCTTCTCTCGCTGAGAAAACACTATTTGTGACCTGTGATACAAAAATGCCATAACTTTTGTTCAAAGTGAGTTTTCAGTCAAGTTTCAACCTGAAAGCATAGAAAGATGCATCAACTTGAAGTTACAGCTTGATTTCAGTGAGTTTTCATCAAAATACAGGAGTTCTGCATGAAGTGTTCATTTTGGCCTTCTCTCGCTGAGAAAACACTATTTGTGACCTGTGATACAAAAATGCCATAACTTTTGTTCAAAGTGAGTTTTCAGTCAAGTTTCAACCTGAAAGCATAGAAAGATGCATAAACTTGAAGTTACAGCTTGATTTCAGTGAGTTTTCTTCAAAATAAAGGAGTTCTGCATGAAGTGTTCATTTTGGCCTTCTCTCGCTGAGAAAACACTATTTGTGACCTATGATACAAAAATGCCATAACCTTTTGTTCAAAGTGAGTTTTCAGTCAAGTTTCAACCTGAAAGCATAGAAAGATGCATAAACTTGAAGTTACAGCTTGATTTCAGTGAGTTTTCTTCAAAATACAGGAGTTCTGCATGAAGTGTTCATTTTGGCCTTCTCTCGCTGAGAAAACACTATTTGTGACCTGTGATACAGAAATGCCATAACTTTTGTTCAAAGTGAGTTTTCAGTCAAGTTTCAACCTGAAAGCATAGAAAGATGCATAAACTTGAAGTTACAACTTGATTTCAGTGAGTTTTCATGAAAATACAGGAGTTCTGCATGAAGTGTTCATTTTGGCCTTCTCTCGCTGAGAAAACACTATTTGTGACCTGTGATACAAAAATGCCATAACTTTTGTTCAAAGTGAGTTTTCAGTCAAGTTTCAACCTGAAAGCATAGAAAGATGCATAAACTTGAAGTTACAGCTTGATTTCAGTGAGTTTTCATCAAAATACAGGAGTTCTGCATGAAGTGTTCATTTTGGCCTTCTCTCGCTGAGAAAACGCTATTTGTGACCTGCGACACAGAACAGCCATAACTTTTGTTCAAAGTGAGTTTTCAGTCAAGTTTCAACCTGAAAGCATAGAAAGATGCATAAACTTGAAGTTACAGCTTGATTTCAGTGAGTTTTCATCAAAATACAGGAGTTCTGCATGAAGTGTTCATTTTGGCCTTCTCTCGCTGAGAAAACACTATTTGTGACCTGTGATACAAAAATGCCATAACTTTTGTTCAAAGTGAGTTTTCAGTCAAGTTTCAACCTGAAAGCATAGAAAGATGCATAAACTTGAAGTTACAGTTTGATTTCAGTGAGTTTTTTTCAAAATACAGGAGTTCTGCATGAAGTGTTCATTTTGGCCTTCTCTCGCTGAGAAAACACTATTTGTGACCTGTGATACCAAAATGCCATAACTTTTGTTCAAAGTGAGTTTTCAGTCAAGTTTCAACCTGAAAGCATAGAAAGATGCATAAACTTGAAGTTACAGCTTGATTTCAGTGAGTTTTCTTCAAAATACAGGAATTCTGCATGAAGTGTTCATTTTGGCCTTCTCTCGCTGAGAAAGCACTATTTGTGACCTGTGATACAGAAATGCCATAACTTTTGTTCAAAGTGAGTTTTCAGTCAAGTTTCAACCTGAAAGCATAGAAAGATGCATAAACTTGAAGTTACAGCTTGATTTCAGTGAGTTTTCATCAAAATACAGGAGTTCTGCATGAAGTGTTCATTTTGGCCTTCTCTCGCTGAGAAAACACGATTTGTGACCTGTGATACAAAAATGCCATAACTTTTGTTCAAAGTGAATTTTTTAGTCAAGTTTCAACCTGAAAGCATTGAAAGATGCATAAACCTAAGTTACAGCTTGATTTCAGTGAGTTTTCATCAAAATACAGGAGTTCTGCATGAAGTGTTCATTTTGGCCTTCTCTCGCTGAGAAAACACTGTTTGTGACCTGTGATACAGAAATGCCATAACTTTTGTTCAAAGTGAGTTTTCAGTCAAGTTTCAACCTGAAAGCATAGAAAGATGCATAAACTTGAAGTTACAGCTTGATTTCAGTGATTTTTCATCAAAATACAGGAGTTCTGCATGAAGTTTTCATTTTGGCCTTCTCTCGCTGAGAAAACACTATTTGTGACCTGTGATACAAAAATGCCATAACTTTTGTTCAAAGTGAGTTTTCAGTCAAGTTTCAACCTGAAAGCATAGAAAGATGCATCAACTTGAAGTTACAGCTTGATTTCAGTGAGTTTTCATCAAAATACAGGAGTTCTGCATGAAGTGTTCATTTTGGCCTTCTCTCGCTGAGAAAACACTATTTGTGACCTGTGATACAAAAATGCCATAACTTTTGTTCAAAGTGAGTTTTCAGTCAAGTTTCAACCTGAAAGCATAGAAAGATGCATAAACTTGAAGTTACAGCTTGATTTCAGTGAGTTTTCTTCAAAATAAAGGAGTTCTGCATGAAGTGTTCATTTTGGCCTTCTCTCGCTGAGAAAACACTATTTGTGACCTGTGATACAAAAATGCCATAACCTTTTGTTCAAAGTGAGTTTTCAGTCAAGTTTCAACCTGAAAGCATAGAAAGATGCATAAACTTGAAGTTACAGCTTGATTTCAGTGAGTTTTCTTCAAAATACAGGAGTTCTGCATGAAGTGTTCATTTTGGCCTTCTCTCGCTGAGAAAACACTATTTGTGACCTGTGATACAGAAATGCCATAACTTTTGTTCAAAGTGAGTTTTCAGTCAAGTTTCAACCTGAAAGCATAGAAAGATGCATAAACTTGAAGTTACAACTTGATTTCAGTGAGTTTTCATGAAAATACAGGAGTTCTGCATGAAGTGTTCATTTTGGCCTTCTCTCGCTGAGAAAACACTATTTGTGACCTGTGATACAAAAATGCCATAACTTTTGTTCAAAGTGAGTTTTCAGTCAAGTTTCAACCTGAAAGCATAGAAAGATGCATAAACTTGAAGTTACAGCTTGATTTCAGTGAGTTTTCTTCAAAATAAAGGAGTTCTGCATGAAGTGTTCATTTTGGCCTTCTCTCGCTGAGAAAACACTATTTGTGACCTATGATACAAAAATGCCATAACCTTTTGTTCAAAGTGAGTTTTCAGTCAAGTTTCAACCTGAAAGCATAGAAAGATGCATAAACTTGAAGTTACAGCTTGATTTCAGTGAGTTTTCTTCAAAATACAGGAGTTCTGCATGAAGTGTTCATTTTGGCCTTCTCTCGCTGAGAAAACACTATTTGTGACCTGTGATACAGAAATGCCATAACTTTTGTTCAAAGTGAGTTTTCAGTCAAGTTTCAACCTGAAAGCATAGAAAGATGCATAAACTTGAAGTTACAACTTGATTTCAGTGAGTTTTCATGAAAATACAGGAGTTCTGCATGAAGTGTTCATTTTGGCCTTCTCTCGCTGAGAAAACACTATTTGTGACCTGTGATACAAAAATGCCATAACTTTTGTTCAAAGTGAGTTTTCAGTCAAGTTTCAACCTGAAAGCATAGAAAGATGCATAAACTTGAAGTTACAGCTTGATTTCAGTGAGTTTTCATCAAAATACAGGAGTTCTGCATGAAGTGTTCATTTTGGCCTTCTCTCGCTGAGAAAACGCTATTTGTGACCTGCGACACAGAACAGCCATAACTTTTGTTCAAAGTGAGTTTTCAGTCAAGTTTCAACCTGAAAGCATAGAAAGATGCATAAACTTGAAGTTACAGCTTGATTTCAGTGAGTTTTCATCAAAATACAGGAGTTCTGCATGAAGTGTTCATTTTGGCCTTCTCTCGCTGAGAAAACACAATTTGTGACCTGTGATACAAAAATGCCATAACTTTTGTTCAAAGTGAGTTTTCAGTCAAGTTTCAACCTGAAAGCATAGAAAGATGCATAAACTTGAAGTTACAGTTTGATTTCAGTGAGTTTTTTTCAAAATACAGGAGTTCTGCATGAAGTGTTCATTTTGGCCTTCTCTCGCTGAGAAAACACTATTTGTGACCTGTGATACAAAAATGCCATAACTTTTGTTCAAAGTGAGTTTTCAGTCAAGTTTCAACCTGAAAGCATAGAAAGATGCATAAACTTGAAGTTACAGCTTGATTTCAGTGAGTTTTCATCAAAATACAGGAGTTCTGCATGAAGTGTTCATTTTGGCCTTCTCTCGCTGAGAAAACACTATTTGTGACCTGTCATACAAAAATGCCATAACTTTTGTTCAAAGTGAGTTTTCATTCAAGTTTCAACCTGAAAGCATAGAAAGATAAATAAACCTGAAGTGACAGCTTGATTTCAGTGAGTTTTCATCAAAATACAGGAGTTCTGCATGAAGTGTTCATTTTGGCCTTCTCTCGCTGAGAAAACACTATTTGTGACCTGTGATACAAAAATGCCATAACTTTTGTTCAAAGTGAGTTTTCAGTCAAGTTTCAACCTGAAAGCATAGAAAGACGCATAAACTTGAAGTTACAGCTTGATTTCAGTGAGTTTTCATCAAAATACAGGAGTTCTGCATGAAGTGTTCATTTTGGCCTTCTCTCGCTGAGAAGACGCTATTTGTGACCTGCGACACAGAACAGCCATAACTTTTGTTCAAAGTGAGTTTTCAGTCAAGTTTCAACCTGAAAGCATAGAAAGATGCATAAACTTGAAGTTACAGCTTGATTTCAGTGAGTTTTCATCAAAATACAGGAGTTCTGCATGAAGTGTTCATTTTGGCCTTCTCTCGCTGAGAAAACACTATTTGTGACCTGTGATACAAAAATGCCATAACTTTTGTTCAAAGTGAGTTTTCAGTCAAGTTTCAACCTGAAAGCATAGAAAGATACATAAACTTGAAGTTACAGCTTGAATTCAGTGAGTTTTCATCAAAATACAGGAGATCTGCATGAAGTGTTCATTTTGGCCTTCTCTCGCTGAGAAAACACTATTTGTGACCTGTGATACAGAAATGCCATAACTTTTGTTCAAAGTGAGTTTTCAGTCAAGTTTCAACCTGAAAGCATAGAAAGATGCATAAACTTGAAGTTACAGCTTGATTTCAGTGAGTTTTCATCAAAATACAGGAGTTCTGCATGAAGTGTTCATTTTGGCCTTCTCTCGCTGAGAAAACACTATTTGTGACCTGTGATACAAAAATGCCATAACTTTTGTTCAAAGTGAGTTTTCAGTCAAGTTTCAACCTGAAAGCATAGAAAGATGCATAAACTTGAAGTTACAGCTTGATTTCAGTGAGTTTTCATCAAAATACAGGAGTTCTGCATGAAGTGTTCATTTTGGCCTTCTCTCGCTGAGAAAACACTATTTGTGACCTGTGATACAAAAATGCCATAACTTTTGTTCAAAGTGAGTTTTCAGTCAAGTTTCAACCTGAAAGCATAGAAAGATGCATCAACTTGAAGTTACAGCTTGATTTCAGTGAGTTTTCATCAAAATACAGGAGTTCTGCATGAAGTGTTCATTTTGGCCTTCTCTCGCTGAGAAAACACTATTTGTGACCTGTGATACAAAAATGCCATAACTTTTGTTCAAAGTGAGTTTTCAGTCAAGTTTCAACCTGAAAGCATAGAAAGATGCATAAACTTGAAGTTACAGCTTGATTTCAGTGAGTTTTCATCAAAATACAGGAGTTCTGCATGAAGTGTTCATTTTGGCCTTCTCTCGCTGAGAAAACACTATTTGTGACCTGCGACACAGAACAGCCATAACTTTTGTTCAAAGTGAGTTTTCAGTCAAGTTTCAACCTGAAAGCATAGAAAGATGCATAAACTTGAAGTTACAGCTTGATTTCAGTGAGTTTTCATCAAAATACAGGAGTTCTGCATGAAGTGTTCATTTTGGCCTTCTCTCGCTGAGAAAACACTATTTGTGACCTGTGATTCAAAAATGCCATAACTTTTGTTCAAAGTGAGTTTTCAGTCAAGTTTCAACCTGAAAGCATAGAAAGATGCATAAACTTGAAGTTACAGCTTGATTTCAGTGAGTTTTCATCAAAATACAGGAGTTCTGCATGAAGTGTTCATTTTGGCCTTCTCTCGCTGAGAAAACACTATTTGTGACCTGTGATACAAAAATGCCATAACTTTTGTTCAAAGTGAGTTTTCAGTCAAGTTTCAACCTGAAAGCATAGAAAGATGCATAAACTTGAAGTTACAGCTTGATTTCAGTGAGTTTTCATCAAAATACAGGAGTTCTGCATGAAGTGTTCATTTTGGCCTTCTCTCGCTGAGAAAACACTATTTGTGACCTGTGATACAAAAATGCCATAACTTTTGTTCAAAGTGAGTTTTCAGTCAAGTTTCAACCTGAAAGCATAGAAAGATGCATAAACTTGAAGTTACAGCTTGATTTCAGTGAGTTTTCATCAAAATACAGGAGTTCTGCATGAAGTGTTCATTTTGGCCTTCTCTCGCTGAGAAAACACTATTTGTGACCTGTGATACAAAACAGCCATAACTTTTGTTCAAAGTGAGTTTTCAGTCAAGTTTCAACCTGAAAGCATAGAAAGATGCATAAACTTGAAGTTACAGCTTGATTTCAGTGAGTTTTCATCAAAATACAGGAGTTCTGCATGAAGTGTTCATTTTGGCCTTCTCTCGCTGAGAAAACACTATTTGTGACCTGTGATACAAAAATGCCATAACTTTTGTTCAAAGTGAGTTTTCAGTCAAGTTTCAACCTGAAAGCATAGAAAGATGCATAAACTTGAAGTTACAGCTTGATTTCAGTGAGTTTTCATCAAAATACAGGAGTTCTGCATGAAGTGTTCATTTTGGCCTTCTCTCGCTGAGAAAACACTATTTGTGACCTGTGATACAAAAATGCCATAACTTTTGTTCAAAGTGAGTTTTCAGTCAAGTTTCAACCTGAAAGCATAGAAAGATGCATAAACTTGAAGTTACAGCTTGATTTCAGTGAGTTTTCATCAAAATACAGGAGTTCTGCATGAAGTGTTCATTTTGGCCTTCTCTCGCTGAGAAAACACTATTTGTGACCTGTGATACAAAAATGCCATAACTTTTGTTCAAAGTGAGTTTTCAGTCAAGTTTCAACCTGAAAGCATAGAAAGATGCATAAACTTGAAGTTACAGTTTGATTTCAGTGAGTTTTTTTCAAAATACAGGAGTTCTGCATGAAGTGTTCATTTTGGCCTTCTCTCGCTGAGAAAACACTATTTGTGACCTGTGATACAAAAATGCCATAACTTTTGTTCAAAGTGAGTTTTCAGTCAAGTTTCAACCTGAAAGCATAGAAAGATGCATAAACTTGAAGTTACAGCTTGATTTCAGTGAGTTTTCATCAAAATACAGGAGTTCTGCATGAAGTGTTCATTTTGGCCTTCTCTCGCTGAGAAAACACTATTTGTGACCTGTCATACAAAAATGCCATAACTTTTGTTCAAAGTGAGTTTTCATTCAAGTTTCAACCTGAAAGCATAGAAAGATAAATAAACCTGAAGTGACAGCTTGATTTCAGTGAGTTTTCATCAAAATACAGGAGTTCTGCATGAAGTGTTCATTTTGGCCTTCTCTCGCTGAGAAAACACTATTTGTGACCTGTGATACAAAAATGCCATAACTTTTGTTCAAAGTGAGTTTTCAGTCAAGTTTCAACCTGAAAGCATAGAAAGACGCATAAACTTGAAGTTACAGCTTGATTTCAGTGAGTTTTCATCAAAATACAGGAGTTCTGCATGAAGTGTTCATTTTGGCCTTCTCTCGCTGAGAAGACGCTATTTGTGACCTGCGACACAGAACAGCCATAACTTTTGTTCAAAGTGAGTTTTCAGTCAAGTTTCAACCTGAAAGCATAGAAAGATGCATAAACTTGAAGTTACAGCTTGATTTCAGTGAGTTTTCATCAAAATACAGGAGTTCTGCATGAAGTGTTCATTTTGGCCTTCTCTCGCTGAGAAAACACTATTTGTGACCTGTGATACAAAAATGCCATAACTTTTGTTCAAAGTGAGTTTTCAGTCAAGTTTCAACCTGAAAGCATAGAAAGATACATAAACTTGAAGTTACAGCTTGAATTCAGTGAGTTTTCATCAAAATACAGGAGATCTGCATGAAGTGTTCATTTTGGCCTTCTCTCGCTGAGAAAACACTATTTGTGACCTGTGATACAGAAATGCCATAACTTTTGTTCAAAGTGAGTTTTCAGTCAAGTTTCAACCTGAAAGCATAGAAAGATGCATAAACTTGAAGTTACAGCTTGATTTCAGTGAGTTTTCATCAAAATACAGGAGTTCTGCATGAAGTGTTCATTTTGGCCTTCTCTCGCTGAGAAAACACTATTTGTGACCTGTGATACAAAAATGCCATAACTTTTGTTCAAAGTGAGTTTTCAGTCAAGTTTCAACCTGAAAGCATAGAAAGATGCATAAACTTGAAGTTACAGCTTGATTTCAGTGAGTTTTCATCAAAATACAGGAGTTCTGCATGAAGTGTTCATTTTGGCCTTCTCTCGCTGAGAAAACACTATTTGTGACCTGTGATACAAAAATGCCATAACTTTTGTTCAAAGTGAGTTTTCAGTCAAGTTTCAACCTGAAAGCATAGAAAGATGCATAAACTTGAAGTTACAGCTTGATTTCAGTGAGTTTTCATCAAAATACAGGAGTTCTGCATGAAGTGTTCATTTTGGCCTTCTCTCGCTGAGAAAACACTATTTGTGACCTGTGATACAAAACAGCCATAACTTTTGTTCAAAGTGAGTTTTCAGTCAAGTTTCAACCTGAAAGCATAGAAAGATGCATAAACTTGAAGTTACAGCTTGATTTCAGTGAGTTTTCATCAAAATACAGGAGTTCTGCATGAAGTGTTCATTTTGGCCTTCTCTCGCTGAGTAAACACTATTTGTGACCTGTGATACAAAAATGCCATAACTTTTTTTCAAAGTGAGTTTTCAGTCAAGTTTCAACCTGAAAGCATAGAAAGATGCATAAACTTGAAGTTACAGCTTGATTTCAGTGAGTTTTCATCAAAATACAGGAGTTCTGCATGAAGTGTTCATTTTGGCCTTCTCTCGCTGAGAAAACACTATTTGTGACCTGTGATACAAAAATGCCATAACTTTTGTTCAAAGTGAGTTTTCAGTCAAGTTTCAACCTGAAAGCATAGAAAGATGCATAAACTTGAAGTTACAGCTTGATTTCAGTGAGTTTTCATCAAAATACAGGAGTTCTGCATGAAGTGTTCATTTTGGCCTTCTCTCGCTGAGAAAACGCTATTTGTGACCTGTGATAAAAAAATGCCATAACTTTTCTTCAAAGTGAGTTTTCAGTCAAGTTTCAACCTGAAAGCATAGAAAGATGCATAAACTTGAAGTTACAGCTTGATTTCAGTGAGTTTTCATCAAAATACAGGAGTTCTGCATGAAGTGTTCATTTTGGCCGTCTCTCGCTGAGAAAACGCTATTTGTGACCTGTGATACAAAAATGCCATAACTTTTGTTCAAAGTGAGTTTTCAGTCAAGTTTCAACCTGAAAGCATAGAAAGATGCATAAACTTGAAGTTAAAGCTTGATTTCAGTGAGTTTTCATCAAAATACAGGAGTTCTGCATGAAGTGTTCATTTTGGCCTTCTCTCGCTGAGAAAACGCTATTTGTGACCTGCGACACAGAACAGCCATAACTTTTGTTCAAAGTGAGTTTTCAGTCAAGTTTCAACCTGAAAGCATAGAAAGATGCATAAACTTGAAGTTACAGCTTGATTTCAGTGAGTTTTCATCAAAATACAGGAGTTCTGCATGAAGTGTTCATTTTGGCCTTCTCTCGCTGAGAAAACACTATTTGTGACCTGTGATTCAAAAATGCCATAACTTTTGTTCAAAGTGAGTTTTCAGTCAAGTTTCAACCTGAAAGCATAGAAAGATGCATAAACTTGAAGTTACAGCTTGATTTCAGTGAGTTTTCATCAAAATACAGGAGTTCTGCATGAAGTGTTCATTTTGGCCTTCTCTCGCTGAGAAAACACTATTTGTGACCTGTGATACAAAAATGCCATAACTTTTGTTCAAAGTGAGTTTTCAGTCAAGTTTCAACCTGAAAGCATAGAAAGATGCATAAACTTGAAGTTACAGCTTGAATTCAGTGAGTTTTCATCAAAATACAGGAGATCTGCATGAAGTGTTCATTTTGGCCTTCTCTCGCTGAGAAAACACTATTTGTGACCTGTGATACAGAAATGCCATAACTTTTGTTCAAAGTGAGTTTTCAGTCAAGTTTCAACCTGAAAGCATAGAAAGATGCATAAACTTGAAGTTACAGCTTGATTTCAGTGAGTTTTCATCAAAATACAGGAGTTCTGCATGAAGTGTTCATTTTGGCCTTCTCTCGCTGAGAAAACACTATTTGTGACCTGTGATACAAAAATGCCATAACTTTTGTTCAAAGTGAGTTTTCAGTCAAGTTTCAACCTGAAAGCATAGAAAGATGCATAAACTTGAAGTTACAGCTTGATTTCAGTGAGTTTTCATCAAAATACAGGAGTTCTGCATGAAGTGTTCATTTTGGCCTTCTCTCGCTGAGAAAACGCTATTTGTGACCTGTGACACAAAACAGCCATAACTTTTGTTCAAAGTGAGTTTTCAGTCAAGTTTCAACCTGAAAGCATAGAAAGATGCATAAACTTGAAGTTACAGCTTGATTTCAGTGAGTTTTCATCAAAATACAGGAGTTCTGCATGAAGTGTTCATTTTGGCCTTCTCTCGCTGAGAAAACACTATTTGTGACCTGTGATACAAAACAGCCATAACTTTTGTTCAAAGTGAGTTTTCAGTCAAGTTTCAACCTGAAAGCATAGAAAGATGCATAAACTTGAAGTTACAGCTTGATTTCAGTGAGTTTTCATCAAAATACAGGAGTTCTGCATGAAGTGTTCATTTTGGCCTTCTCTCGCTGAGAAAACACTATTTGTGACCTGTGATACAAAAATGCCATAACTTTTGTTCAAAGTGAGTTTTCAGTCAAGTTTCAACCTGAAAGCATAGAAAGATGCATAAACTTGAAGTTACAGCTTGATTTCAGTGAGTTTTCATCAAAATACAGGAGTTCTGCATGAAGTGTTCATTTTGGCCTTCTCTCGCTGAGAAAACACTATTTGTGACCTGTGATACAAAAATGCCATAACTTTTGTTCAAAGTGAGTTTTCAGTCAAGTTTCAACCTGAAAGCATAGAAAGATGCATAAACTTGAAGTTACAGCTTGATTTCAGTGAGTTTTCATCAAAATACAGGAGTTCTGCATGAAGTGTTCATTTTGGCCTTCTCTCGCTGAGAAAACACTATTTGTGACCTGTGACACAAAAATGCCATAACTTTTGTTCAAAGTGAGTTTTCAGTCAAGTTTCAACCTGAAAGCATAGAAAGATGCATAAACTTGAAGTTACAGCTTGATTTCAGTGAGTTTTCATCAAAATACAGGAGTTCTGCATGAAGTGTTCATTTTGGCCGTCTCTCGCTGAGAAAACGCTATTTGTGACCTGTGATACAAAAATGCCATAACTTTTGTTCAAAGTGAGTTTTCAGTCAAGTTTCAACCTGAAAGCATAGAAAGATGCATAAACTTGAAGTTACAGCTTGATTTCAGTGAGTTTTCATCAAAATACAGGAGTTCTGCATGAAGTGTTCATTTTGGCCTTCTCTCGCTGAGAAAACGCTATTTGTGACCTGCGACACAGAACAGCCATAACTTTTGTTCAAAGTGAGTTTTCAGTCAAGTTTCAACCTGAAAGCATAGAAAGATGCATAAACTTGAAGTTACAGCTTGATTTCAGTGAGTTTTCATCAAAATACAGGAGTTCTGCATGAAGTGTTCATTTTGGCCTTCTCTCGCTGAGAAAACACTATTTGTGACCTGTGATTCAAAAATGCCATAACTTTTGTTCAAAGTGAGTTTTCAGTCAAGTTTCAACCTGAAAGCATAGAAAGATGCATAAACTTGAAGTTACAGCTTGATTTCAGTGAGTTTTCATCAAAATACAGGAGTTCTGCATGAAGTGTTCATTTTGGCCTTCTCTCGCTGAGAAAACACTATTTGTGACCTGTGATACAAAAATGCCATAACTTTTGTTCAAAGTGAGTTTTCAGTCAAGTTTCAACCTGAAAGCATAGAAAGATGCATAAACTTGAAGTTACAGCTTGATTTCAGTGAGTTTTCATCAAAATACAGGAGTTCTGCATGAAGTGTTCATTTTGGCCTTCTCTCGCTGAGAAAACACTATTTGTGACCTGTGATACAAAACAGCCATAACTTTTGTTCAAAGTGAGTTTTCAGTCAAGTTTCAACCTGAAAGCATAGAAAGATGCATAAACTTGAAGTTACAGCTTGATTTCAGTGAGTTTTCATCAAAATACAGGAGTTCTGCATGAAGTGTTCATTTTGGCCTTCTCTCGCTGAGAAAACACTATTTGTGACCTGTGATACAAAAATGCCATAACTTTTGTTCAAAGTGAGTTTTCAGTCAAGTTTCAACCTGAAAGCATAGAAAGATGCATAAACTTGAAGTTACAGCTTGATTTCAGTGAGTTTTCATCAAAATACAGGAGTTCTGCATGAAGTGTTCATTTTGGCCTTCTCTCGCTGAGAAAACACTATTTGTGACCTGTGATACAAAAATGCCATAACTTTTGTTCAAAGTGAGTTTTCAGTCAAGTTTCAACCTGAAAGCATAGAAAGATGCATAAACTTGAAGTTACAGCTTGATTTCAGTGAGTTTTCATCAAAATACAGGAGTTCTGCATGAAGTGTTCATTTTGGCCTTCTCTCGCTGAGAAAACACTATTTGTGACCTGTGATACAAAAATGCCATAACTTTTGTTCAAAGTGAGTTTTCAGTCAAGTTTCAACCTGAAAGCATAGAAAGATGCATAAACTTGAAGTTACAGCTTGATTTCAGTGAGTTTTCATCAAAATACAGGAGTTCTGCATGAAGTGTTCATTTTGGCCGTCTCTCGCTGAGAAAACGCTATTTGTGACCTGTGATACAAAAATGCCATAACTTTTGTTCAAAGTGAGTTTTCAGTCAAGTTTCAACCTGAAAGCATAGAAAGATGCATAAACTTGAAGTTAAAGCTTGATTTCAGTGAGTTTTCATCAAAATACAGGAGTTCTGCATGAAGTGTTCATTTTGGCCTTCTCTCGCTGAGAAAACGCTATTTGTGACCTGCGACACAGAACAGCCATAACTTTTGTTCAAAGTGAGTTTTCAGTCAAGTTTCAACCTGAAAGCATAGAAAGATGCATAAACTTGAAGTTACAGCTTGATTTCAGTGAGTTTTCATCAAAATACAGGAGTTCTGCATGAAGTGTTCATTTTGGCCTTCTCTCGCTGAGAAAACACTATTTGTGACCTGTGATTCAAAAATGCCATAACTTTTGTTCAAAGTGAGTTTTCAGTCAAGTTTCAACCTGAAAGCATAGAAAGATGCATAAACTTGAAGTTACAGCTTGATTTCAGTGAGTTTTCATCAAAATACAGGAGTTCTGCATGAAGTGTTCATTTTGGCCTTCTCTCGCTGAGAAAACACTATTTGTGACCTGTGATACAAAAATGCCATAACTTTTGTTCAAAGTGAGTTTTCAGTCAAGTTTCAACCTGAAAGCATAGAAAGATGCATAAACTTGAAGTTACAGCTTGAATTCAGTGAGTTTTCATCAAAATACAGGAGATCTGCATGAAGTGTTCATTTTGGCCTTCTCTCGCTGAGAAAACACTATTTGTGACCTGTGATACAGAAATGCCATAACTTTTGTTCAAAGTGAGTTTTCAGTCAAGTTTCAACCTGAAAGCATAGAAAGATGCATAAACTTGAAGTTACAGCTTGATTTCAGTGAGTTTTCATCAAAATACAGGAGTTCTGCATGAAGTGTTCATTTTGGCCTTCTCTCGCTGAGAAAACACTATTTGTGACCTGTGATACAAAAATGCCATAACTTTTGTTCAAAGTGAGTTTTCAGTCAAGTTTCAACCTGAAAGCATAGAAAGATGCATAAACTTGAAGTTACAGCTTGATTTCAGTGAGTTTTCATCAAAATACAGGAGTTCTGCATGAAGTGTTCATTTTGGCCTTCTCTCGCTGAGAAAACGCTATTTGTGACCTGTGACACAAAACAGCCATAACTTTTGTTCAAAGTGAGTTTTCAGTCAAGTTTCAACCTGAAAGCATAGAAAGATGCATAAACTTGAAGTTACAGCTTGATTTCAGTGAGTTTTCATCAAAATACAGGAGTTCTGCATGAAGTGTTCATTTTGGCCTTCTCTCGCTGAGAAAACACTATTTGTGACCTGTGATACAAAACAGCCATAACTTTTGTTCAAAGTGAGTTTTCAGTCAAGTTTCAACCTGAAAGCATAGAAAGATGCATAAACTTGAAGTTACAGCTTGATTTCAGTGAGTTTTCATCAAAATACAGGAGTTCTGCATGAAGTGTTCATTTTGGCCTTCTCTCGCTGAGAAAACACTATTTGTGACCTGTGATACAAAAATGCCATAACTTTTGTTCAAAGTGAGTTTTCAGTCAAGTTTCAACCTGAAAGCATAGAAAGATGCATAAACTTGAAGTTACAGCTTGATTTCAGTGAGTTTTCATCAAAATACAGGAGTTCTGCATGAAGTGTTCATTTTGGCCTTCTCTCGCTGAGAAAACACTATTTGTGACCTGTGATACAAAAATGCCATAACTTTTGTTCAAAGTGAGTTTTCAGTCAAGTTTCAACCTGAAAGCATAGAAAGATGCATAAACTTGAAGTTACAGCTTGATTTCAGTGAGTTTTCATCAAAATACAGGAGTTCTGCATGAAGTGTTCATTTTGGCCTTCTCTCGCTGAGAAAACACTATTTGTGACCTGTGACACAAAAATGCCATAACTTTTGTTCAAAGTGAGTTTTCAGTCAAGTTTCAACCTGAAAGCATAGAAAGATGCATAAACTTGAAGTTACAGCTTGATTTCAGTGAGTTTTCATCAAAATACAGGAGTTCTGCATGAAGTGTTCATTTTGGCCGTCTCTCGCTGAGAAAACGCTATTTGTGACCTGTGATACAAAAATGCCATAACTTTTGTTCAAAGTGAGTTTTCAGTCAAGTTTCAACCTGAAAGCATAGAAAGATGCATAAACTTGAAGTTACAGCTTGATTTCAGTGAGTTTTCATCAAAATACAGGAGTTCTGCATGAAGTGTTCATTTTGGCCTTCTCTCGCTGAGAAAACGCTATTTGTGACCTGCGACACAGAACAGCCATAACTTTTGTTCAAAGTGAGTTTTCAGTCAAGTTTCAACCTGAAAGCATAGAAAGATGCATAAACTTGAAGTTACAGCTTGATTTCAGTGAGTTTTCATCAAAATACAGGAGTTCTGCATGAAGTGTTCATTTTGGCCTTCTCTCGCTGAGAAAACACTATTTGTGACCTGTGATTCAAAAATGCCATAACTTTTGTTCAAAGTGAGTTTTCAGTCAAGTTTCAACCTGAAAGCATAGAAAGATGCATAAACTTGAAGTTACAGCTTGATTTCAGTGAGTTTTCATCAAAATACAGGAGTTCTGCATGAAGTGTTCATTTTGGCCTTCTCTCGCTGAGAAAACACTATTTGTGACCTGTGATAAAAAAATGCCATAACTTTTGTTCAAAGTGAGTTTTCAGTCAAGTTTCAACCTGAAAGCATAGAAAGATGCATAAACTTGAAGTTACAGCTTGAATTCAGTGAGTTTTCATCAAAATACAGGAGATCTGCATGAAGTGTTCATTTTGGCCTTCTCTCGCTGAGAAAACACTATTTGTGACCTGTGATACAGAAATGCCATAACTTTTGTTCAAAGTGAGTTTTCAGTCAAGTTTCAACCTGAAAGCATAGAAAGATGCATAAACTTGAAGTTACAGCTTGATTTCAGTGAGTTTTCATCAAAATACAGGAGTTCTGCATGAAGTGTTCATTTTGGCCTTCTCTCGCTGAGAAAACACTATTTGTGACCTGTGATAAAAAAATGCCATAACTTTTGTTCAAAGTGAGTTTTCAGTCAAGTTTCAACCTGAAAGCATAGAAAGATGCATAAACTTGAAGTTACAGCTTGATTTCAGTGAGTTTTCAACAAAATACAGGAGTTCTGCATGAAGTGTTCATTTTGGCCTTCTCTCGCTGAGAAAACGCTATTTGTGACCTGTGACACAAAACAGCCATAACTTTTGTTCAAAGTGAGTTTTCAGTCAAGTTTCAACCTGAAAGCATAGAAAGATGCATAAACTTGAAGTTACAGCTTGATTTCAGTGAGTTTTCATCAAAATACAGGAGTTCTGCATGAAGTGTTCATTTTGGCCTTCTCTCGCTGAGAAAACACTATTTGTGACCTGTGATTCAAAAATGCCATAACTTTTGTTCAAAGTGAGTTTTCAGTCAAGTTTCAACCTGAAAGCATAGAAAGATGCATAAACTTGAAGTTACAGCTTGATTTCAGTGAGTTTTCATCAAAATACAGGAGTTCTGCATGAAGTGTTCATTTTGGCCTTCTCTCGCTGAGAAAACACAATTTGTGACCTGTGATACAAAAATGCCATAACTTTTGTTCAAAGTGAGTTTTCAGTCAAGTTTCAACCTGAAAGCATAGAAAGATGCATCAACTTGAAGTTACAGCTTGATTTCAGTGAGTTTTCTTCAAAATAAAGGAGTTCTGCATGAAATGTTCATTTTGGCCTTCTCTCGCTGAGAAAACACTATTTGTGACCTATGATACAAAAATGCCATAACCTTTTGTTCAAAGTGAGTTTTCAGTCAAGTTTCAACCTGAAAGCATAGAAAGATGCATAAACTTGAAGTTACAGCTTGATTTCAGTGAGTTTTCTTCAAAATACAGGAGTTCTGCATGAAGTGTTCATTTTGGCCTTCTCTCGCTGAGAAAACACTATTTGTGACCTGTGATACAAAAATGCCATAACTTTTGTTCAAAGTGAGTTTTCAGTCAAGTTTCAACCTGAAAGCATAGAAAGATGCATAAACTTGAAGTTACAGCTTGATTTCAGTGAGTTTTCTTCAAAATAAAGGAGTTCTGCATGAAGTGTTCATTTTGGCCTTCTCTCGCTGAGAAAACACTATTTGTGACCTATGATACAAAAATGCCATAACCTTTTGTTCAAAGTGAGTTTTCAGTCAAGTTCCAACCTGAAAGCATAGAAAGATGCATAAACTTGAAGTTACAGCTTGATTTCAGTGAGTTTTCATCAAAATACAGGAGTTCTGCATGAAGTGTTCATTTTGGCCTTCTCTCGCTGAGAAAACACTATTTGTGACCTGTGATACAGAAATGCCATAACTTTTGTTCAAAGTGAGTTTTCAGTCAAGTTTCAACCTGAAAGCATAGAAAGATGCATAAACTTGAAGTTACAACTTGATTTCAGTGAGTTTTCATGAAAATACAGGAGTTCTGCATGAAGTGTTCATTTTGGCCTTCTCTCGCTGAGAAAACACTATTTGTGACCTGTGATACAAAAATGCCATAACTTTTGTTCAAAGTGAGTTTTCAGTCAAGTTTCAACCTGAAAGCATAGAAAGATGCATAAACTTGAAGTTACAGCTTGATTTCAGTGAGTTTTCATCAAAATACAGGAGTTCTGCATGAAGTGTTCATTTTGGCCTTCTCTCGCTGAGAAAACGCTATTTGTGACCTGCGACACAGAACAGCCATAACTTTTGTTCAAAGTGAGTTTTCAGTCAAGTTTCAACCTGAAAGCATAGAAAGATGCATAAACTTGAAGTTACAGCTTGATTTCAGTGAGTTTTCATCAAAATACAGGAGTTCTGCATGAAGTGTTCATTTTGGCCTTCTCTCGCTGAGAAAACACAATTTGTGACCTGTGATACAAAAATGCCATAACTTTTGTTCAAAGTGAGTTTTCAGTCAAGTTTCAACCTGAAAGCATAGAAAGATGCATAAACTTGAAGTTACAGTTTGATTTCAGTGAGTTTTTTTCAAAATACAGGAGTTCTGCATGAAGTGTTCATTTTGGCCTTCTCTCGCTGAGAAAACACTATTTGTGACCTGTGATACCAAAATGCCATAACTTTTGTTCAAAGTGAGTTTTCAGTCAAGTTTCAACCTGAAAGCATAGAAAGATGCATAAACTTGAAGTTACAGCTTGATTTCAGTGAGTTTTCTTCAAAATACAGGAATTCTGCATGAAGTGTTCATTTTGGCCTTCTCTCGCTGAGAAAACACTATTTGTGACCTGTGATACAAAACAGCCATAACTTTTGTTCAAAGTGAGTTTTCAGTCAAGTTTCAACCTGAAAGCATAGAAAGATGCATAAACTTGAAGTTACAGCTTGATTTCAGTGAGTTTTCATCAAAATACAGGAGTTCTGCATGAAGTGTTCATTTTGGCCTTCTCTCGCTGAGAAAACACTATTTGTGACCTGTCATACAAAAATGCCATAACTTTTGTTCAAAGTGAGTTTTCAGTCAAGTTTCAACCTGAAAGCATAGAAAGATGCATAAACTTGAAGTTACAGCTTGATTTCAGTGAGTTTTCATCAAAATACAGGAGTTCTGCATGAAGTGTTCATTTTGGCCTTCTCTCGCTGAGAAAACACTATTTGTGACCTGTGATACAAAACAGCCATAACTTTTGTTCAAAGTGAGTTTTCAGTCAAGTTTCAACCTGAAAGCATAGAAAGATGCATAAACTTGAAGTTACAGCTTGATTTCAGTGAGTTTTCATCAAAATACAGGAGTTCTGCATGAAGTGTTCATTTTGGCCTTCTCTCGCTGAGAAAACACTATTTGTGACCTGTGATACAAAAATGCCATAACTTTTGTTCAAAGTGAGTTTTCAGTCAAGTTTCAACCTGAAAGCATAGAAAGATGCATAAACTTGAAGTTACAGCTTGATTTCAGTGAGTTTTCATCAAAATACAGGAGTTCTGCATGAAGTGTTCATTTTGGCCTTCTCTCGCTGAGAAAACACTATTTGTGACCTGTGATACAAAAATGCCATAACTTTTGTTCAAAGTGAGTTTTCAGTCAAGTTTCAACCTGAAAGCATAGAAAGATGCATAAACTTGAAGTTACAGCTTGATTTCAGTGAGTTTTCATCAAAATACAGGAGTTCTGCATGAAGTGTTCATTTTGGCCTTCTCTCGCTGAGAAAACACTATTTGTGACCTGTGATACAAAAATGCCATAACTTTTGTTCAAAGTGAGTTTTCAGTCAAGTTTCAACCTGAAAGCATAGAAAGATGCATAAACTTGAAGTTACAGCTTGATTTCAGTGAGTTTTCATCAAAATACAGGAGTTCTGCATGAAGTGTTCATTTTGGCCTTCTCTCGCTGAGAAAACACTATTTGTGACCTGTGATACAAAAATGCCATAACTTTTGTTCAAAGTGAGTTTTCAGTCAAGTTTCAACCTGAAAGCATAGAAAGATGCATAAACTTGAAGTTACAGCTTGATTTCAGTGAGTTTTCATCAAAATACAGGAGTTCTGCATGAAGTGTTCATTTTGGCCGTCTCTCGCTGAGAAAACGCTATTTGTGACCTGTGATACAAAAATGCCATAACTTTTGTTCAAAGTGAGTTTTCAGTCAAGTTTCAACCTGAAAGCATAGAAAGATGCATAAACTTGAAGTTAAAGCTTGATTTCAGTGAGTTTTCATCAAAATACAGGAGTTCTGCATGAAGTGTTCATTTTGGCCTTCTCTCGCTGAGAAAACGCTATTTGTGACCTGCGACACAGAACAGCCATAACTTTTGTTCAAAGTGAGTTTTCAGTCAAGTTTCAACCTGAAAGCATAGAAAGATGCATAAACTTGAAGTTACAGCTTGATTTCAGTGAGTTTTCATCAAAATACAGGAGTTCTGCATGAAGTGTTCATTTTGGCCTTCTCTCGCTGAGAAAACACTATTTGTGACCTGTGATTCAAAAATGCCATAACTTTTGTTCAAAGTGAGTTTTCAGTCAAGTTTCAACCTGAAAGCATAGAAAGATGCATAAACTTGAAGTTACAGCTTGATTTCAGTGAGTTTTCATCAAAATACAGGAGTTCTGCATGAAGTGTTCATTTTGGCCTTCTCTCGCTGAGAAAACACTATTTGTGACCTGTGATTCAAAAATGCCATAACTTTTGTTCAAAGTGAGTTTTCAGTCAAGTTTCAACCTGAAAGCATAGAAAGATGCATAAACTTGAAGTTACAGCTTGATTTCAGTGAGTTTTCATCAAAATACAGGAGTTCTGCATGAAGTGTTCATTTTGGCCTTCTCTCGCTGAGAAAACACTATTTGTGACCTGTGATACAAAAATGCCATAACTTTTGTTCAAAGTGAGTTTTCAGTCAAGTTTCAACCTGAAAGCATAGAAAGATGCATAAACTTGAAGTTACAGCTTGAATTCAGTGAGTTTTCATCAAAATACAGGAGATCTGCATGAAGTGTTCATTTTGGCCTTCTCTCGCTGAGAAAACACTATTTGTGACCTGTGATACAGAAATGCCATAACTTTTGTTCAAAGTGAGTTTTCAGTCAAGTTTCAACCTGAAAGCATAGAAAGATGCATAAACTTGAAGTTACAGCTTGATTTCAGTGAGTTTTCATCAAAATACAGGAGTTCTGCATGAAGTGTTCATTTTGGCCTTCTCTCGCTGAGAAAACACTATTTGTGACCTGTGATAAAAAAATGCCATAACTTTTGTTCAAAGTGAGTTTTCAGTCAAGTTTCAACCTGAAAGCATAGAAAGATGCATAAACTTGAAGTTACAGCTTGATTTCAGTGAGTTTTCAACAAAATACAGGAGTTCTGCATGAAGTGTTCATTTTGGCCTTCTCTCGCTGAGAAAACGCTATTTGTGACCTGTGACACAAAACAGCCATAACTTTTGTTCAAAGTGAGTTTTCAGTCAAGTTTCAACCTGAAAGCATAGAAAGATGCATAAACTTGAAGTTACAGCTTGATTTCAGTGAGTTTTCATCAAAATACAGGAGTTCTGCATGAAGTGTTCATTTTGCCTTCTCTCGCTGAGAAAACACTATTTGTGACCTGTGATTCAAAATGCCATAACTTTTGTTCAAAGTGAGTTTTCAGTCAAGTTTCAACCTGAAAGCATAGAAAGATGCATAAACTTGAAGTTACAGCTTGATTTCAGTGAGTTTTCATCAAAATACAGGAGTTCTGCATGAAGTGTTCATTTGGCCTTCTCTCGCTGAGAAAACACAATTTGTGACCTGTGATACAAAAATGCCATAACTTTTGTTCAAAGTGAGTTTTCAGTCAAGTTTCAACCTGAAAGCATAGAAAGATGCATCAACTTGAAGTTACAGCTTGATTTCAGTGAGTTTTCTTCAAAATAAAGGAGTTCTGCATGAAATGTTCATTTTGGCCTTCTCTCGCTGAGAAAACACTATTTGTGACCTATGATACAAAAATGCCATAACCTTTTGTTCAAAGTGAGTTTTCAGTCAAGTTTCAACCTGAAAGCATAGAAAGATGCATAAACTTGAAGTTACAGCTTGATTTCAGTGAGTTTTCTTCAAAATACAGGAGTTCTGCATGAAGTGTTCATTTTGGCCTTCTTCTCTCGCTGAGAAAACACTATTTGTGACCTGTGATACAAAAATGCCATAACTTTTGTTCAAAGTGAGTTTTCAGTCAAGTTTCAACCTGAAAGCATAGAAAGATGCATAAACTTGAAGTTACAGCTTGATTTCAGTGAGTTTTCTTCAAAATAAAGGAGTTCTGCATGAAGTGTTCATTTTGGCCTTCTCTCGCTGAGAAAACACTATTTGTGACCTATGATACAAAAATGCCATAACCTTTTGTTCAAAGTGAGTTTTCAGTCAAGTTCCAACCTGAAAGCATAGAAAGATGCATAAACTTGAAGTTACAGCTTGATTTCAGTGAGTTTTCATCAAAATACAGGAGTTCTGCATGAAGTGTTCATTTTGGCCTTCTCTCGCTGAGAAAACACTATTTGTGACCTGTGATACAGAAATGCCATAACTTTTGTTCAAAGTGAGTTTTCAGTCAAGTTTCAACCTGAAAGCATAGAAAGATGCATAAACTTGAAGTTACAACTTGATTTCAGTGAGTTTTCATGAAAATACAGGAGTTCTGCATGAAGTGTTCATTTTGGCCTTCTCTCGCTGAGAAAACACTATTTGTGACCTGTGATACAAAAATGCCATAACTTTTGTTCAAAGTGAGTTTTCAGTCAAGTTTCAACCTGAAAGCATAGAAAGATGCATAAACTTGAAGTTACAGCTTGATTTCAGTGAGTTTTCATCAAAATACAGGAGTTCTGCATGAAGTGTTCATTTTGGCCTTCTCTCGCTGAGAAAACGCTATTTGTGACCTGCGACACAGAACAGCCATAACTTTTGTTCAAAGTGAGTTTTCAGTCAAGTTTCAACCTGAAAGCATAGAAAGATGCATAAACTTGAAGTTACAGCTTGATTTCAGTGAGTTTTCATCAAAATACAGGAGTTCTGCATGAAGTGTTCATTTTGGCCTTCTCTCGCTGAGAAAACACAATTTGTGACCTGTGATACAAAAATGCCATAACTTTTGTTCAAAGTGAGTTTTCAGTCAAGTTTCAACCTGAAAGCATAGAAAGATGCATAAACTTGAAGTTACAGTTTGATTTCAGTGAGTTTTTTTCAAAATACAGGAGTTCTGCATGAAGTGTTCATTTTGGCCTTCTCTCGCTGAGAAAACACTATTTGTGACCTGTGATACCAAAATGCCATAACTTTTGTTCAAAGTGAGTTTTCAGTCAAGTTTCAACCTGAAAGCATAGAAAGATGCATAAACTTGAAGTTACAGCTTGATTTCAGTGAGTTTTCTTCAAAATACAGGAATTCTGCATGAAGTGTTCATTTTGGCCTTCTCTCGCTGAGAAAACACTATTTGTGACCTGTGATACAAAACAGCCATAACTTTTGTTCAAAGTGAGTTTTCAGTCAAGTTTCAACCTGAAAGCATAGAAAGATGCATAAACTTGAAGTTACAGCTTGATTTCAGTGAGTTTTCATCAAAATACAGGAGTTCTGCATGAAGTGTTCATTTTGGCCTTCTCTCGCTGAGAAAACACTATTTGTGACCTGTCATACAAAAATGCCATAACTTTTGTTCAAAGTGAGTTTTCAGTCAAGTTTCAACCTGAAAGCATAGAAAGATGCATAAACTTGAAGTTACAGCTTGATTTCAGTGAGTTTTCATCAAAATACAGGAGTTCTGCATGAAGTGTTCATTTTGGCCTTCTCTCGCTGAGAAAACACTATTTGTGACCTGTGATACAAAACAGCCATAACTTTTGTTCAAAGTGAGTTTTCAGTCAAGTTTCAACCTGAAAGCATAGAAAGATGCATAAACTTGAAGTTACAGCTTGATTTCAGTGAGTTTTCATCAAAATACAGGAGTTCTGCATGAAGTGTTCATTTTGGCCTTCTCTCGCTGAGAAAACACTATTTGTGACCTGTGATACAAAAATGCCATAACTTTTGTTCAAAGTGAGTTTTCAGTCAAGTTTCAACCTGAAAGCATAGAAAGATGCATAAACTTGAAGTTACAGCTTGATTTCAGTGAGTTTTCATCAAAATACAGGAGTTCTGCATGAAGTGTTCATTTTGGCCTTCTCTCGCTGAGAAAACACTATTTGTGACCTGTGATACAAAAATGCCATAACTTTTGTTCAAAGTGAGTTTTCAGTCAAGTTTCAACCTGAAAGCATAGAAAGATGCATAAACTTGAAGTTACAGCTTGATTTCAGTGAGTTTTCTTCAAAATACAGGAGTTCTGCATGAAGTGTTCATTTTGGCCTTCTCTCGCTGAGAAAACACTATTTGTGACCTGTGATACAAAAATGCCATAACTTTTGTTCAAAGTGAGTTTTCAGTCAAGTTTCAACCTGAAAGCATAGAAAGATGCATAAACTTGAAGTTACAGCTTGATTTCAGTGAGTTTTCATCAAAATACAGGAGTTCTGCATGAAGTGTTCATTTTGGCCTTCTCTCGCTGAGAAAACACTATTTGTGACCTGTGATACAAAAATGCCATAACTTTTGTTCAAAGTGAGTTTTCAGTCAAGTTTCAACCTGAAAGCATAGAAAGATGCATAAACTTGAAGTTACAGCTTGATTTCAGTGAGTTTTCATCAAAATACAGGAGTTCTGCATGAAGTGTTCATTTTGGCCGTCTCTCGCTGAGAAAACGCTATTTGTGACCTGTGATACAAAAATGCCATAACTTTTGTTCAAAGTGAGTTTTCAGTCAAGTTTCAACCTGAAAGCATAGAAAGATGCATAAACTTGAAGTTAAAGCTTGATTTCAGTGAGTTTTCATCAAAATACAGGAGTTCTGCATGAAGTGTTCATTTTGGCCTTCTCTTGCTGAGAAAACGCTATTTGTGACCTGCGACACAGAACAGCCATAACTTTTGTTCAAAGTGAGTTTTCAGTCAAGTTTCAACCTGAAAGCATAGAAAGATGCATAAACTTGAAGTTACAGCTTGATTTCAGTGAGTTTTCATCAAAATACAGGAGTTCTGCATGAAGTGTTCATTTTGGCCTTCTCTCGCTGAGAAAACACTATTTGTGACCTGTGATTCAAAAATGCCATAACTTTTGTTCAAAGTGAGTTTTCAGTCAAGTTTCAACCTGAAAGCATAGAAAGATGCATAAACTTGAAGTTACAGCTTGATTTCAGTGAGTTTTCATCAAAATACAGGAGTTCTGCATGAAGTGTTCATTTTGGCCTTCTCTCGCTGAGAAAACACTATTTGTGACCTGTGATACAAAAATGCCATAACTTTTGTTCAAAGTGAGTTTTCAGTCAAGTTTCAACCTGAAAGCATAGAAAGATGCATAAACTTGAAGTTACAGCTTGAATTCAGTGAGTTTTCATCAAAATACAGGAGATCTGCATGAAGTGTTCATTTTGGCCTTCTCTCGCTGAGAAAACACTATTTGTGACCTGTGATACAGAAATGCCATAACTTTTGTTCAAAGTGAGTTTTCAGTCAAGTTTCAACCTGAAAGCATAGAAAGATGCATAAACTTGAAGTTACAGCTTGATTTCAGTGAGTTTTCATCAAAATACAGGAGTTCTGCATGAAGTGTTCATTTTGGCCTTCTCTCGCTGAGAAAACACTATTTGTGACCTGTGATACAAAAATGCCATAACTTTTGTTCAAAGTGAGTTTTCAGTCAAGTTTCAACCTGAAAGCATAGAAAGATGCATAAACTTGAAGTTACAGCTTGATTTCAGTGAGTTTTCATCAAAATACAGGAGTTCTGCATGAAGTGTTCATTTTGGCCTTCTCTCGCTGAGAAAACACTATTTGTGACCTGTGATACAAAAATGCCATAACTTTTGTTCAAAGTGAGTTTTCAGTCAAGTTTCAACCTGAAAGCATAGAAAGATGCATAAACTTGAAGTTACAGCTTGATTTCAGTGAGTTTTCATCAAAATACAGGAGTTCTGCATGAAGTGTTCATTTTGGCCGTCTCTCGCTGAGAAAACGCTATTTGTGACCTGTGATACAAAAATGCCATAACTTTTGTTCAAAGTGAGTTTTCAGTCAAGTTTCAACCTGAAAGCATAGAAAGATGCATAAACTTGAAGTTAAAGCTTGATTTCAGTGAGTTTTCATCAAAATACAGGAGTTCTGCATGAAGTGTTCATTTTGGCCTTCTCTCGCTGAGAAAACGCTATTTGTGACCTGCGACACAGAACAGCCATAACTTTTGTTCAAAGTGAGTTTTCAGTCAAGTTTCAACCTGAAAGCATAGAAAGATGCATAAACTTGAAGTTACAGCTTGATTTCAGTGAGTTTTCATCAAAATACAGGAGTTCTGCATGAAGTGTTCATTTTGGCCTTCTCTCGCTGAGAAAACACTATTTGTGACCTGTGATTCAAAAATGCCATAACTTTTGTTCAAAGTGAGTTTTCAGTCAAGTTTCAACCTGAAAGCATAGAAAGATGCATAAACTTGAAGTTACAGCTTGATTTCAGTGAGTTTTCATCAAAATACAGGAGTTCTGCATGAAGTGTTCATTTTGGCCTTCTCTCGCTGAGAAAACACTATTTGTGACCTGTGATACAAAAATGCCATAACTTTTGTTCAAAGTGAGTTTTCAGTCAAGTTTCAACCTGAAAGCATAGAAAGATGCATAAACTTGAAGTTACAGCTTGAATTCAGTGAGTTTTCATCAAAATACAGGAGATCTGCATGAAGTGTTCATTTTGGCCTTCTCTCGCTGAGAAAACACTATTTGTGACCTGTGATACAGAAATGCCATAACTTTTGTTCAAAGTGAGTTTTCAGTCAAGTTTCAACCTGAAAGCATAGAAAGATGCATAAACTTGAAGTTACAGCTTGATTTCAGTGAGTTTTCATCAAAATACAGGAGTTCTGCATGAAGTGTTCATTTTGGCCTTCTCTCGCTGAGAAAACACTATTTGTGACCTGTGATACAAAAATGCCATAACTTTTGTTCAAAGTGAGTTTTCAGTCAAGTTTCAACCTGAAAGCATAGAAAGATGCATAAACTTGAAGTTACAGCTTGATTTCAGTGAGTTTTCATCAAAATACAGGAGTTCTGCATGAAGTGTTCATTTTGGCCTTATCTCGCTGAGAAAACGCTATTTGTGACCTGTGACACAAAACAGCCATAACTTTTGTTCAAAGTGAGTTTTCAGTCAAGTTTCAACCTGAAAGCATAGAAAGATGCATAAACTTGAAGTTACAGCTTGATTTCAGTGAGTTTTCATCAAAATACAGGAGTTCTGCATGAAGTGTTCATTTTGGCCTTCTCTCGCTGAGAAAACACTATTTGTGACCTGTGATACAAAAAAGCCATAACTTTTGTTCAAAGTGAGTTTTCAGTCAAGTTTCAACCTGAAAGCATAGAAAGATGCATAAACTTGAAGTTACAGCTTGATTTCAGTGAGTTTTCATCAAAATACAGGAGTTCTGCATGAAGTGTTCATTTTGGCCTTCTCTCGCTGAGAAAACACTATTTGTGACCTGTGATACAAAAATGCCATAACTTTTGTTCAAAGTGAGTTTTCAGTCAAGTTTCAACCTGAAAGCATAGAAAGATGCATAAACTTGAAGTTACAGCTTGATTTCAGTGAGTTTTCATCAAAATACAGGAGTTCTGCATGAAGTGTTCATTTTGGCCTTCTCTCGCTGAGAAAACACTATTTGTGACCTGTGATACAAAAATGCCATAACTTTTGTTCAAAGTGAGTTTTCAGTCAAGTTTCAACCTGAAAGCATAGAAAGATGCATAAACTTGAAGTTACAGCTTGATTTCAGTGAGTTTTCATCAAAATACAGGAGTTCTGCATGAAGTGTTCATTTTGGCCTTCTCTCGCTGAGAAAACACTATTTGTGACCTGTGATACAAAAATGCCATAACTTTTGTTCAAAGTGAGTTTTCAGTCAAGTTTCAACCTGAAAGCATAGAAAGATGCATAAACTTGAAGTTACAGCTTGATTTCAGTGAGTTTTCATCAAAATACAGGAGTTCTGCATGAAGTGTTCATTTTGGCCGTCTCTCGCTGAGAAAACGCTATTTGTGACCTGTGATACAAAAATGCCATAACTTTTGTTCAAAGTGAGTTTTCAGTCAAGTTTCAACCTGAAAGCATAGAAAGATGCATAAACTTGAAGTTAAAGCTTGATTTCAGTGAGTTTTCATCAAAATACAGGAGTTCTGCATGAAGTGTTCATTTTGGCCTTCTCTCGCTGAGAAAACGCTATTTGTGACCTGCGACACAGAACAGCCATAACTTTTGTTCAAAGTGAGTTTTCAGTCAAGTTTCAACCTGAAAGCATAGAAAGATGCATAAACTTGAAGTTACAGCTTGATTTCAGTGAGTTTTCATCAAAATACAGGAGTTCTGCATGAAGTGTTCATTTTGGCCTTCTCTCGCTGAGAAAACACTATTTGTGACCTGTGATTCAAAAATGCCATAACTTTTGTTCAAAGTGAGTTTTCAGTCAAGTTTCAACCTGAAAGCATAGAAAGATGCATAAACTTGAAGTTACAGCTTGATTTCAGTGAGTTTTCATCAAAATACAGGAGTTCTGCATGAAGTGTTCATTTTGGCCTTCTCTCGCTGAGAAAACACTATTTGTGACCTGTGATACAAAAATGCCATAACTTTTGTTCAAAGTGAGTTTTCAGTCAAGTTTCAACCTGAAAGCATAGAAAGATGCATAAACTTGAAGTTACAGCTTGAATTCAGTGAGTTTTCATCAAAATATAGGAGATCTGCATGAAGTGTTCATTTTGGCCTTCTCTCGCTGAGAAAACACTATTTGTGACCTGTGATACAGAAATGCCATAACTTTTGTTCAAAGTGAGTTTTCAGTCAAGTTTCAACCTGAAAGCATAGAAAGATGCATAAACTTGAAGTTACAGCTTGATTTCAGTGAGTTTTCATCAAAATACAGGAGTTCTGCATGAAGTGTTCATTTTGGCCTTCTCTCGCTGAGAAAACACTATTTGTGACCTGTGATACAAAAATGCCATAACTTTTGTTCAAAGTGAGTTTTCAGTCAAGTTTCAACCTGAAAGCATAGAAAGATGCATAAACTTGAAGTTACAGCTTGATTTCAGTGAGTTTTCATCAAAATACAGGAGTTCTGCATGAAGTGTTCATTTTGGCCTTCTCTCGCTGAGAAAACGCTATTTGTGACCTGTGACACAAAACAGCCATAACTTTTGTTCAAAGTGAGTTTTCAGTCAAGTTTCAACCTGAAAGCATAGAAAGATGCATAAACTTGAAGTTACAGCTTGATTTCAGTGAGTTTTCATCAAAATACAGGAGTTCTGCATGAAGTGTTCATTTTGGCCTTCTCTCGCTGAGAAAACACTATTTGTGACCTGTGATTCAAAAATGCCATAACTTTTGTTCAAAGTGAGTTTTCAGTCAAGTTTCAACCTGAAAGCATATAAAGATGCATAAACTTGAAGTTACAGCTTGATTTCAGTGAGTTTTCATCAAAATACAGGAGTTCTGCATGAAGTGTTCATTTTGGCCTTCTCTCGCTGAGAAAACACAATTTGTGACCTGTGATACAAAAATGCCATAACTTTTGTTCAAAGTGAGTTTTCAGTCAAGTTTCAACCTGAAAGCATAGAAAGATGCATAAACTTGAAGTTACAGTTTGATTTCAGTGAGTTTTTTTCAAAATACAGGAGTTCTGCATGAAGTGTTCATTTTGGCCTTCTCTCGCTGAGAAAACACTATTTGTGACCTGTGATACAAAACAGCCATAACTTTTGTTCAAAGTGAGTTTTCAGTCAAGTTTCAACCTGAAAGCATAGAAAGATGCATAAACTTGAAGTTACAGCTTGATTTCAGTGAGTTTTCATCAAAATACAGGAGTTCTGCATGAAGTGTTCATTTTGGCCTTCTCTCGCTGAGAAAACACTATTTGTGACCTGTGATACAAAAATGCCATAACTTTTGTTCAAAGTGAGTTTTCATTCAAGTTTCAACCTGAAAGCATAGAAAGATGCATAAACTTGAAGTTACAGCTTGATTTCAGTGAGTTTTCATCAAAATACAGGAGTTCTGCATGAAGTGTTCATTTTGGCCTTCTCTCGCTGAGAAAACACTATTTGTGACCTGTGATACAAAAATGCCATAACTTTTGTTCAAAGTGAGTTTTCAGTCAAGTTTCAACCTGAAAGCATAGAAAGATGCATAAACTTGAAGTTACAGCTTGATTTCAGTGAGTTTTCATCAAAATACAGGAGTTCTGCATGAAGTGTTCATTTTGGCCTTCTCTCGCTGAGAAAACGCTATTTGTGACCTGCGACACAGAACAGCCATAACTTTTGTTCAAAGTGAGTTTTCAGTCAAGTTTCAACCTGAAAGCATAGAAAGATGCATAAACTTGAAGTTACAGCTTGATTTCAGTGAGTTTTCATCAAAATACAGGAGTTCTGCATGAAGTGTTCATTTTAGCCTTCTCTCGCTGAGAAAACACTATTTGTGACCTGTGATACAAAAATGCCATCACTTTTGTTCAAAGTGAGTTTTCAGTCAAGTTTCAACCTGAAAGCATAGAAAGATGCATAAACTTGAAGTTACAGCTTGATTTCAGTGAGTTTTCATCAAAATACAGGAGATCTGCATGAAGTGTTCATTTTGGCCTTCTCTCGCTGAGAAAACACTATTTGTGACCTGTGATACAGAAATGCCATAACTTTTGTTCAAAGTGAGTTTTCAGTCAAGTTTCAACCTGAAAGCATAGAAAGATGCATAAACTTGAAGTTACAGCTTGATTTCAGTGAGTTTTCATCAAAATACAGGAGTTCTGCATGAAGTGTTCATTTTGGCCTTCTCTCGCTGAGAAAACACTATTTGTGACCTGTGATACAAAAATCCCATAACTTTTGTTCAAAGTGAGTTTTCAGTCAAGTTTCAACCTGAAAGCATAGAAAGATGCATAAACTTGAAGTTACAGCTTGATTTCAGTGAGTTTTCATCAAAATACAGGAGTTCTGCATGAAGTGTTCATTTTGGCCTTCTCTCGCTGAGAAAACACTATTTGTGACCTGTGATACAAAAATGCCATAACTTTTGTTCAAAGTGAGTTTTCAGTCAAGTTTCAACCTGAAAGCATAGAAAGATGCATAAACTTGAAGTTACAGCTTGATTTCAGTGAGTTTTCATCAAAATACAGGAGTTCTGCATGAAGTGTTCATTTTGGCCTTCTCTCGCTGAGAAAACACTATTTGTGACCTGTGATACAAAACAGCCATAACTTTTGTTCAAAGTGAGTTTTCAGTCAAGTTTCAACCTGAAAGCATAGAAAGATGCATAAACTTGAAGTTACAGCTTGATTTCAGTGAGTTTTCATCAAAATACAGGAGTTCTGCATGAAGTGTTCATTTTGGCCTTCTCTCGCTGAGAAAACACTATTTGTGACCTGTGATACAAAAATGCCATAACTTTTGTTCAAAGTGAGTTTTCAGTCAAGTTTCAACCTGAAAGCATAGAAAGATGCATAAACTTGAAGTTACAGCTTGATTTCAGTGAGTTTTCATCAAAATACAGGAGTTCTGCATGAAGTGTTCATTTTGGCCTTCTCTCGCTGAGAAAACACTATTTGTGACCTGTGATACAAAAATGCCATAACTTTTGTTCAAAGTGAGTTTTCAGTCAAGTTTCAACCTGAAAGCATAGAAAGATGCATAAACTTGAAGTTACAGCTTGAATTCAGTGAGTTTTCATCAAAATACAGGAGATCTGCATGAAGTGTTCATTTTGGCCTTCTCTCGCTGAGAAAACACTATTTGTGACCTGTGATACAGAAATGCCATAACTTTTGTTCAAAGTGAGTTTTCAGTCAAGTTTCAACCTGAAAGCATAGAAAGATGCATAAACTTGAAGTTACAGCTTGATTTCAGTGAGTTTTCATCAAAATACAGGAGTTCTGCATGAAGTGTTCATTTTGGCCTTCTCTCGCTGAGAAAACAGTATTTGTGACCTATGATACAAAAATGCCATAACTTTTGTTCAAAGTGAGTTTTCAGTCAAGTTTCAACCTGAAAGCATAGAAAGATGCATAAACTTGAAGTTACAGCTTGATTTCAGTGAGTTTTCATCAAAATACAGGAGTTCTGCATGAAGTGTTCATTTTGGCCTTCTCTCGCTGAGAAAACACTATTTGTGACCTGTGATACAAAAATGCCATAACTTTTGTTCAAAGTGAGTTTTCAGTCAAGTTTCAACCTGAAAGCATAGAAAGATGCATAAACTTGAAGTTACAGCTTGATTTCAGTGAGTTTTCATCAAAATACAGGAGTTCTGCATGAAGTGTTCATTTTGGCCGTCTCTCGCTGAGAAAACGCTATTTGTGACCTGTGATACAAAAATGCCATAACTTTTGTTCAAAGTGAGTTTTCAGTCAAGTTTCAACCTGAAAGCATAGAAAGATGCATAAACTTGAAGTTACAGCTTGATTTCAGTGAGTTTTCATCAAAATACAGGAGTTCTGCATGAAGTGTTCATTTTGGCCTTCTCTCGCTGAGAAAACACTATTTGTGACCTGTGATACAAAAATGCCATAACTTTTTTTCAAAGTGAGTTTTCAGTCAAGTTTCAACCTGAAAGCATAGAAAGATGCATAAACTTGAAGTTACAGCTTGATTTCAGTGAGTTTTCATCAAAATACAGGAGTTCTGCATGTAGTGTTCATTTTGGCCTTCTCTCGCTGAGAAAACGCTATTTGTGACCTGTGATACAAAAATGCCATAACTTTTGTTCAAAGTGAGTTTTCAGTCAAGTTTCAACCTGAAAGCATAGAAAGATGCATAAACTTGAAGTTAAAGCTTGATTTCAGTGAGTTTTCATCAAAATACAGGAGTTCTGCATGAAGTGTTCATTTTGGCCTTCTCTCGCTGAGAAAACGCTATTTGTGACCTGCGACACAGAACAGCCATAACTTTTGTTCAAAGTGAGTTTTCAGTCAAGTTTCAACCTGAAAGCATAGAAAGATGCATAAACTTGAAGTTACAGCTTTATTTCAGTGAGTTTTCATCAAAATACAGGAGTTCTGCATGAAGTGTTCATTTTGGCCTTCTCTCGCTGAGAAAACACTATTTGTGACCTGTGATTCAAAAATGCCATAACTTTTGTTCAAAGTGAGTTTTCAGTCAAGTTTCAACCTGAAAGCATAGAAAGATGCATAAACTTGAAGTTACAGCTTGATTTCAGTGAGTTTTCATCAAAATACAGGAGTTCTGCATGAAGTGTTCATTTTGGCCTTCTCTCGCTGAGAAAACACTATTTGTGACCTGTGATACAAAAATGCCATAACTTTTGTTCAAAGTGAGTTTTCAGTCAAGTTTCAACCTGAAAGCATAGAAAGATGCATAAACTTGAAGTTACAGCTTGATTTCAGTGAGTTTTCATCAAAATACAGGAGTTCTGCATGAAGTGTTCATTTTGGCCTTCTCTCGCTGAGAAAACACTATTTGTGACCTGTGATACAAAAATGCCATAACTTTTGTTCAAAGTGAGTTTTCAGTCAAGTTTCAACCTGAAAGCATAGAAAGATGCATAAACTTGAAGTTACAGCTTGATTTCAGTGAGTTTTCATCAAAATACAGGAGTTCTGCATGAAGTGTTCATTTTGGCCTTCTCTCGCTGAGAAAACACTATTTGTGACCTGTGATACAAAAATGCCATAACTTTTGTTCAAAGTGAGTTTTCAGTCAAGTTTCAACCTGAAAGCATAGAAAGATGCATAAACTTGAAGTTACAGCTTGATTTCAGTGAGTTTTCATCAAAATACAGGAGTTCTGCATGAAGTGTTCATTTTGGCCTTCTCTCGCTGAGAAAACACTATTTGTGACCTGTGATACAAAAATGCCATAACTTTTGTTCAAAGTGAGTTTTCAGTCAAGTTTCAACCTGAAAGCATAGAAAGATGCATAAACTTGAAGTTACAGCTTGAATTCAGTGAGTTTTCATCAAAATACAGGAGATCTGCATGAAGTGTTCATTTTGGCCTTCTCTCGCTGAGAAAACACTATTTGTGACCTGTGATACAGAAATGCCATAACTTTTGTTCAAAGTGAGTTTTCAGTCAAGTTTCAACCTGAAAGCATAGAAAGATGCATAAACTTGAAGTTACAGCTTGATTTCAGTGAGTTTTCATCAAAATACAGGAGTTCTGCATGAAGTGTTCATTTTGGCCTTCTCTCACTGAGAAAACACTATTTGTGACCTGTGATACAAAAATGCCATAACTTTTGTTCAAAGTGAGTTTTCAGTCAAGTTTCAACCTGAAAGCATAGAAAGATGCATAAACTTGAAGTTACAGCTTGATTTCAGTGAGTTTTCATCAAAATACAGGAGTTCTGCATGAAGTGTTCATTTTGGCCTTCTTTCGCTGAGAAAACACTATTTGTGACCTGTGATACAAAACAGCCATAACTTTTGTTCAAAGTGAGTTTTCAGTCAAGTTTCAACCTGAAAGCATAGAAAGATGCATAAACTTGAAGTTACAGCTTGATTTCAGTGAGTTTTCATCAAAATACAGGAGTTCTGCATGAAGTGTTCATTTTGGCCTTCTCTCGCTGAGAAAACACTATTTGTGACCTGTGATACAAAAATGCCATAACTTTTGTTCAAAGTGAGTTTTCAGTCAAGTTTCAACCTGAAAGCATAGAAAGATGCATAAACTTGAAGTTACAGCTTGATTTCAGTGAGTTTTCATCAAAATACAGGAGTTCTGCATGAAGTGTTCATTTTGGCCTTCTCTCGCTGAGAAAACACTATTTGTGACCTGTGATACAAAAATGCCATAACTTTTTTTCAAAGTGAGTTTTCAGTCAAGTTTCAACCTGAAAGCATAGAAAGATGCATAAACTTGAAGTTACAGCTTGATTTCAGTGAGTTTTCATCAAAATACAGGAGTTCTGCATGTAGTGTTCATTTTGGCCTTCTCTCGCTGAGAAAACGCTATTTGTGACCTGTGATACAAAAATGCCATAACTTTTGTTCAAAGTGAGTTTTCAGTCAAGTTTCAACCTGAAAGCATAGAAAGATGCATAAACTTGAAGTTAAAGCTTGATTTCAGTGAGTTTTCATCAAAATACAGGAGTTCTGCATGAAGTGTTCATTTTGGCCTTCTCTCGCTGAGAAAACGCTATTTGTGACCTGCGACACAGAACAGCCATAACTTTTGTTCAAAGTGAGTTTTCAGTCAAGTTTCAACCTGAAAGCATAGAAAGATGCATAAACTTGAAGTTACAGCTTTATTTCAGTGAGTTTTCATCAAAATACAGGAGTTCTGCATGAAGTGTTCATTTTGGCCTTCTCTCGCTGAGAAAACACTATTTGTGACCTGTGATTCAAAAATGCCATAACTTTTGTTCAAAGTGAGTTTTCAGTCAAGTTTCAACCTGAAAGCATAGAAAGATGCATAAACTTGAAGTTACAGCTTGATTTCAGTGAGTTTTCATCAAAATACAGGAGTTCTGCATGAAGTGTTCATTTTGGCCTTCTCTCGCTGAGAAAACACTATTTGTGACCTGTGATACAAAAATGCCATAACTTTTGTTCAAAGTGAGTTTTCAGTCAAGTTTCAACCTGAAAGCATAGAAAGATGCATAAACTTGAAGTTACAGCTTGATTTCAGTGAGTTTTCATCAAAATACAGGAGTTCTGCATGAAGTGTTCATTTTGGCCTTGTCTCGCTGAGAAAACACTATTTGTGACCTGTGATACAAAAATGCCATAACTTTTGTTCAAAGTGAGTTTTCAGTCAAGTTTCAACCTGAAAGCATAGAAAGATGCATAAACTTGAAGTTACAGCTTGATTTCAGTGAGTTTTCATCAAAATACAGGAGTTCTGCATGAAGTGTTCATTTTGGCCTTCTCTCGCTGAGAAAACACTGTTTGTGACCTGTGATTCAAAAATGCCATAACTTTTTTTCAAAGTGAGTTTTCAGTCAAGTTTCAACCTGAAAGCATAGAAAGATGCATAAACTTGAAGTTACAGCTTGATTTCAGTGAGTTTTCATCAAAATACAGGAGTTCTGTATGAAGTGTTCATTTTGGCCTTTTCTCGCTGAGAAAACACTATTTGTGACCTGTGATACAAAATTGCCATAACTTTTGTTCAAAGTGAGTTTTCAGTCAAGTTTCAACCTGAAAGCATAGAAAGATGCATAAACTTGAAGTTACAGCTTGATTTCAGTGAGTTTTCATCAAAATACAGGAGTTCTGCATGAAGTGTTCATTTTGGCCTTCTCTCGCTGAGAAAACACTATTTGTGACCTGTGATACAAAAATGCCATAACTTTTGTTCAAAGTGAGTTTTCAGTCAAGTTTCAACCTGAAAGCATAGAAAGATGCATAAACTTGAAGTTACAGCTTGAATTCAGTGAGTTTTCATCAAAATACAGGAGATCTGCATGAAGTGTTCATTTTGGCCTTCTCTCGCTGAGAAAACACTATTTGTGACCTGTGATACAAAAATGCCATAACTTTTGTTCAAAGTGAGTTTTCAGTCAAGTTTCAACCTGAAAGCATAGAAAGATGCATGAACTTGAAGTTACAGCTTGATTTCAGTGAGTTTTCATCAAAATACAGGAGTTCTGCATGAAGTGTTCATTTTGGCCTTCTCTCGCTGAGAAAACACTATTTGTGACCTGTGATACAAAAATGCCATAACTTTTGTTCAAAGTGAGTTTTCAGTCAAGTTTCAACCTGAAAGCATAGAAAGATGCATAAACTTGAAGTTACAGCTTGATTTCAGTGAGTTTTCATCAAAATACAGGAGTTCTGCATGAAGTGTTCATTTTGGCCTTCTCTCGCTGAGAAAACACTATTTGTGACCTGTGATACAAAACAGCCATAACTTTTGTTCAAAGTGAGTTTTCAGTCAAGTTTCAACCTGAAAGCATAGAAAGATGCATAAACTTGAAGTTACAGCTTGATTTCAGTGAGTTTTCATCAAAATACAGGAGTTCTGCATGAAGTGTTACTTTTGGCCTTCTCTCGCTGAGAAAACGCTATTTGTGACATGCGACACAGAACAGCCATAACTTTTGTTCAAAGTGAGTTTTCAGTCAAGTTTCAACCTGAAAGCATAGAAAGATGCATAAACTTGAAGTTACAGCTTGATTTCAGTGAGTTTTCATCAAAATACAGGAGTTCTGCATGAAGTGTTCATTTTAGCCTTCTCTCGCTGAGAAAACACTATTTGTGACCTGTGATACAAAAATGCCATAACTTTTGTTCAAAGTGAGTTTTCAGTCAAGTTTCAACCTGAAAGCATAGAAAGATGCATAAACTTGAAGTTACAGCTTGATTTCAGTGAGTTTTCTTCAAAATACAGGAGTTCTGCATGAAGTTTTCATTTTGGCCTTCTCTCGCTGAGAAAACACTATTTGTGACCTGTGATACAAAAATGCCATAACTTTTGTTCAAAGTGAGTTTTCAGTCAAGTTTCAACCTGAAAGCATAGAAAGATGCATAAACTTGAAGTTACAGCTTGATTTCAGTGAGTTTTCATCAAAATACAGGAGTTCTGCATGAAGTGTTCATTTTGGCCTTCTCTCGCTGAGAAAACACTATTTGTGACCTGTGATACAAAACAGCCATAACTTTTGTTCAAAGTGAGTTTTCAGTCAAGTTTCAACCTGAAAGCATTGAAAGATGCATAAAATTGAAGTTACAGCTTGATTTCAGTGAGTTTTCATCAAAATACAGGAGTTCTGCATGAAGTGTTAATTTTGGCCTTCTCTCCCTGAGAAAACACTATTTGTGACCTGTGATACAAAAATGCCATAACTTTTGTTCAAAGTGAGTTTTCAGTCAAGTTTCAACCTGAAAGCATAGAAAGATGCATAAACTTGAAGTTACAGCTTGAATTCAGTGAGTTTTCATCAAAATACAGGAGATCTGCATGAAGTGTTCATTTTGGCCTTCTCTCCCTGAGAAAACACTATTTGTGACCTGTGATACAAAAATGCCATAACTTTTGTTCAAAGTGAGTTTTCAGTCAAGTTTCAACCTGAAAGCATAGAAAGATGCATAAACTTGAAGTTACAGCTTGAATTCAGTGAGTTTTCATCAAAATACAGGAGATCTGCATGAAGTGTTCATTTTGGCCTTCTCTCGCTGAGAAAACAGTATTTGTGACCTGTGATACAAAAATGCCATAACTTTTGTTCAAAGTGAGTTTTCAGTCAAGTTTCAACCTGAAAGCATAGAAAGATGCATAAACTTGAAGTTACAGCTTGATTTCAGTGAGTTTTCATCAAAATACAGGAGTTCTGCATGAAGTGTTCATTTTGGCCTTCTCTCGCTGAGAAAACGCTATTTGTGACCTGCGACACAGAACAGCCATAACTTTTGTTCAAAGTGAGTTTTCAGTCAAGTTTCAACCTGAAAGCATAGAAAGATGCATAAACTTGAAGTTACAGCTTGATTTCAGTGAGTTTTCATCAAAATACAGGAGTTCTGCATGAAGTGTTCATTTTAGCCTTCTCTCGCTGAGAAAACACTATTTGTGACCTGTGATACAAAAATGCCATAACTTTTGTTCAAAGTGAGTTTTCAGTCAAGTTTCAACCTGAAAGCATAGAAAGATGCATAAACTTGAAGTTACAGCTTGATTTCAGTGAGTTTTCATCAAAATACAGGAGTTCTGCATGAAGTGTTCATTTTGGCCTTCTCTCGCTGAGAAAACACTATTTGTGACCTGTGATACAAAACAGCCATAACTTTTGTTCAAAGTGAGTTTTCAGTCAAGTTTCAACCTGAAAGCATAGAAAGATGCATAAACTTGAAGTTACAGCTTGATTTCAGTGAGTTTTCTTCAAAATACAGGAGTTCTGCATGAAGTGTTCATTTTGGCCTTCTCTCGCTGAGAAAACACTATTTGTGACCTGTGATACAAAAATGCCATAACTTTTGTTCAAAGTGAGTTTTCAGTCAAGTTTCAACCTGAAAGCATAGAAAGATGCATAAAATTGAAGTTACAGCTTGATTTCAGTGAGTTTTCATCAAAATACAGGAGTTCTGCATGAAGTGTTCATTTTGGCCTTCTCTCGCTGAGAAAACACTATTTGTGACCTGTGATACAAAAATGCCATAACTTTTGTTCAAAGTGAGTTTTCAGTCAAGTTTCAACCTGAAAGCATAGAAAGATGCATAAACTTGAAGTTACAGCTTGATTTCAGTGAGTTTTCATCAAAATACAGGAGTTCTGCATGAAGTGTTCATTTTGGCCTTCTCTCGCTGAGAAAACACTATTTGTGACCTGTGATACAAAACAGCCATAACTTTTGTTCAAAGTGAGTTTTCAGTCAAGTTTCAACCTGAAAGCATAGAAAGATGCATAAACTTGAAGTTACAGCTTGATTTCAGTGAGTTTTCATCAAAATACAGGAGTTCTGCATGAAGTGTTCATTTTGGCCTTCTCTCGCTGAGAAAACACTATTTGTGACCTGTGATACAAAAATGCCATAACTTTTGTTCAAAGTGAGTTTTCAGTCAAGTTTCAACCTGAAAGCATAGAAAGATGCATAAACTTGAAGTTACAGCTTGATTTCAGTGAGTTTACATCAAAATACAGGAGTTCTGCATGAAGTGTTCATTTTGGCCTTCTCTCGCTGAGAAAACACTATTTGTGACCTGTGATACAAAAATGCCATAACTTTTGTTCAAAGTGAGTTTTCAGTCAAGTTTCAACCTGAAAGCATAGAAAGATGCATAAACTTGAAGTTACAGCTTGATTTCAGTGAGTTTTCATCAAAATACAGGAGTTCTGCATGAAGTGTTACTTTTGGCCTTCTCTCGCTGAGAAAACGCTATTTGTGACCTGCGACACAGAACAGCCATAACTTTTGTTCAAAGTGAGTTTTCAGTCAAGTTTCAACCTGAAAGCATAGAAAGATGCATAAAATTGAAGTTACAGCTTGATTTCAGTGAGTTTTCATCAAAATACAGGAGTTCTGCATGAAGTGTTCATTTTGGCCTTCTCTCGCTGAGAAAACACTATTTGTGACCTGTGATACAAAAATGCCATAACTTTTGTTCAAAGTGAGTTTTCAGTCAAGTTTCAACCTGAAAGCATAGAAAGATGCATAAACTTGAAGTTACAGCTTGATTTAAGTGAGTTTTCATCAAAATACAGGAGTTCTGCATGAAGTGTTCATTTTGGCCTTCTCTCGCTGAGAAAACACTATTTGTGACCTGTGATACAAAACAGCCATAACTTTTGTTCAAAGTGAGTTTTCAGTCAAGTTTCAACCTGAAAGCATAGAAAGATGCATAAACTTGAAGTTACAGCTTGATTTCAGTGAGTTTTCTTCAAAATACAGGAGTTCTGCATGAAGTGTTCATTTTGGCCTTCTCTCGCTGAGAAAACACTATTTGTGACCTGTGATACAAAAATGCCATAACTTTTGTTCAAAGTGAGTTTTCAGTCAAGTTTCAACCTGAAAGCATAGAAAGATGCATAAACTTGAAGTTACAGCTTGATTTCAGTGAGTTTTCATCAAAATACAGGAGTTCTGCATGAAGTGTTCATTTTGGCCTTCTCTCGCTGAGAAAACACTATTTGTGACCTGTGATACAAAACAGCCATAACTTTTGTTCAAAGTGAGTTTTCAGTCAAGTTTCAACCTGAAAGCATAGAAAGATGCATAAACTTGAAGTTACAGCTTTATTTCAGTGAGTTTTCATCAAAATACAGGAGTTCTGCATGAAGTGTTCATTTTGGCCTTCTCTCGCTGAGAAAACACTATTTGTGACCTGTGATACAAAAATGCCATAACTTTTGTTCAAAGTGAGTTTTCAGTCAAGTTTCAACCTGAAAGCATAGAAAGATGCATAAACTTGAAGTTACAGCTTGATTTCAGTGAGTTTTCATCAAAATACAGGAGTTCTGCATGAAGTGTTCATTTTGGCCTTCTCTCGCTGAGAAAACACTATTTGTGACCTGTGATACAAAACAGCCATAACTTTTGTTCAAAGTGAGTTTTCAGTCAAGTTTCAACCTGAAAGCATAGAAAGATGCATAAACTTGAAGTTACAGCTTGATTTCAGTGAGTTTTCTTCAAAATACAGGAGTTCTGCATGAAGTGTTCATTTTGGCCTTCTCTCGCTGAGAAAACACTATTTGTGACCTGTGATACAAAACAGCCATAACTTTTGTTCAAAGTGAGTTTTCAGTCAAGTTTCAACCTGAAAGCATAGAAAGATGCATAAACTTGAAGTTACAGCTTGATTTCAGTGAGTTTTCATCAAAATACAGGAGTTCTGCATGAAGTGTTCATTTTGGCCTTCTCTCGCTGAGAAAACACTATTTGTGACCTGTGATACAAAAATGCCATAACTTTTGTTCAAAGTGAGTTTTCAGTCAAGTTTCAACCTGAAAGCATAGAAAGATGCATAAACTTGAAGTTACAGCTTGATTTCAGTGAGTTTTCATCAAAATACAGGAGTTCTGCATGAAGTGTTCATTTTGGCCTTCTCTCGCTGAGAAAACACTATTTGTGACCTGTGATACAAAAATGCCATAACTTTTGTTCAAAGTGAGTTTTCAGTCAAGTTTCAACCTGAAAGCATAGAAAGATGCATAAACTTGAAGTTACAGCTTGATTTCAGTGAGTTTTCATCAAAATACAGGAGTTCTGCATGAAGTGTTCATTTTGTCCTTCTCTCGCTGAGAAAACACTATTTGTGACCTGTGATACAAAAATGCCATAACTTTTGTTCAAAGTGAGTTTTCAGTCAAGTTTCAACCTGAAAGCATAGAAAGATGCATAAACTTGAAGTTACAGCTTGATTTCAGTGAGTTTTCTTCAAAATACAGGAGTTCTGCATGAAGTTTTCATTTTGGCCTTCTCTCGCTGAGAAAACACTATTTGTGACCTGTGATACAAAAATGCCATAACTTTTGTTCAAAGTGAGTTTTCAGTCAAGTTTCAACCTGAAAGCATAGAAAGATGCATAAACTTGAAGTTACAGCTTGATTTCAGTGAGTTTTCATCAAAATACAGGAGTTCTGCATGAAGTGTTCATTTTGGCCTTCTCTCGCTGAGAAAACACTATTTGTGACCTGTGATACAAAACAGCCATAACTTTTGTTCAAAGTGAGTTTTCAGTCAAGTTTCAACCTGAAAGCATTGAAAGATGCATAAAATTGAAGTTAAAGCTTGATTTCAGTGAGTTTTCATCAAAATACAGGAGTTCTGCATGAAGTGTTAATTTTGGCCTTCTCTCGCTGAGAAAACACTATTTGTGACCTGTGATACAAAAATGCCATAACTTTTGTTCAAAGTGAGTTTTCAGTCAAGTTTCAACCTGAAAGCATAGAAAGATGCATAAACTTGAAGTTACAGCTTGAATTCAGTGAGTTTTCATCAAAATACAGGAGATCTGCATGAAGTGTTCATTTTGGCCTTCTCTCGCTGAGAAAACACTATTTGTGACCTGTGATACAAAAATGCCATAACTTTTGTTCAAAGTGAGTTTTCAGTCAAGTTTCAACCTGAAAGCATAGAAAGATGCATAAACTTGAAGTTACAGCTTGATTTCAGTGAGTTTTCATCAAAATACAGGAGTTCTGCATGAAGTGTTCATTTTGGCCTTCTCTCGCTGAGAAAACACTATTTGTGACCTGTGATACAAAACAGCCATAACTTTTGTTCAAAGTGAGTTTTCAGTCAAGTTTCAACCTGAAAGCATTGAAAGATGCATAAAATTGAAGTTACAGCTTGATTTCAGTGAGTTTTCATCAAAATACAGGAGTTCTGCATGAAGTGTTAATTTTGGCCTTCTCTCGCTGAGAAAACACTATTTGTGACCTGTGATACAAAAATGCCATAACTTTTGTTCAAAGTGAGTTTTCAGTCAAGTTTCAACCTGAAAGCATAGAAAGATGCATAAACTTGAAGTTACAGCTTGAATTCAGTGAGTTTTCATCAAAATACAGGAGATCTGCATGAAGTGTTCATTTTGGCCTTCTCTCGCTGAGAAAACACTATTTGTGACCTGTGATACAAAAATGCCATAACTTTTGTTCAAAGTGAGTTTTCAGTCAAGTTTCAACCTGAAAGCATAGAAAGATGCATAAACTTGAAGTTACAGCTTGATTTCAGTGAGTTTTCATCAAAATACAGGAGTTCTGCATGAAGTGTTCATTTTGGCCTTCTCTCGCTGAGAAAACACTATTTGTGACCTGTGATACAAAAATGCCATAACTTTTGTTCAAAGTGAGTTTTCAGTCAAGTTTCAACCTGAAAGCATAGAAAGATGCATAAACTTGAAGTTACAGCTTGATTTCAGTGAGTTTTCATCAAAATACAGGAGTTCTGCATGAAGTGTTCATTTTGGCCTTCTCTCGCTGAGAAAACGCTATTTGTGACCTGCGACACAGAACAGCCATAACTTTTGTTCAAAGTGAGTTTTCAGTCAAGTTTCAACCTGAAAGCATAGAAAGATGCATAAACTTGAAGTTACAGCTTGATTTCAGTGAGTTTTCATCAAAATACAGGAGTTCTGCATGAAGTGTTCATTTTAGCCTTCTCTCGCTGAGAAAACACTATTTGTGACCTGTGATACAAAAATGCCATAACTTTTGTTCAAAGTGAGTTTTCAGTCAAGTTTCAACCTGAAAGCATAGAAAGATGCATAAACTTGAAGTTACAGCTTGATTTCAGTGAGTTTTCATCAAAATACAGGAGTTCTGCATGAAGTGTTCATTTTGGCCTTCTCTCGCTGAGAAAACACTATTTGTGACCTGTGATACAAAACAGCCATAACTTTTGTTCAAAGTGAGTTTTCAGTCAAGTTTCAACCTGAAAGCATAGAAAGATGCATAAACTTGAAGTTACAGCTTTATTTCAGTGAGTTTTCTTCAAAATACAGGAGTTCTGCATGAAGTGTTCATTTTGGCCTTCTCTCGCTGAGAAAACACTATTTGTGACCTGTGATACAAAACAGCCATAACTTTTGTTCAAAGTGAGTTTTCAGTCAAGTTTCAACCTGAAAGCATAGAAAGATGCATAAACTTGAAGTTACAGCTTGATTTCAGTGAGTTTTCATCAAAATACAGGAGTTCTGCATGAAGTGTTCATTTTGGCCTTCTCTCGCTGAGAAAACACTATTTGTGACCTGTGATACAAAAATGCCATAACTTTTGTTCAAAGTGAGTTTTCAGTCAAGTTTCAACCTGAAAGCATAGAAAGATGCATAAACTTGAAGTTACAGCTTGATTTCAGTGAGTTTTCATCAAAATACAGGAGTTCTGCATGAAGTGTTCATTTTGGCCTTCTCTCGCTGAGAAAACACTATTTGTGACCTGTGATACAAAACAGCCATAACTTTTGTTCAAAGTGAGTTTTCAGTCAAGTTTCAACCTGAAAGCATAGAAAGATGCATAAACTTGAAGTTACAGCTTGATTTCAGTGAGTTTTCATCAAAATACAGGAGTTCTGCATGAAGTGTTCATTTTGGCCTTCTCTCGCTGAGAAAACACTATTTGTGACCTGTGATACAAAAATGCCATAACTTTTGTTCAAAGTGAGTTTTCAGTCAAGTTTCAACCTGAAAGCATAGAAAGATGCATAAACTTGAAGTTACAGCTTGATTTCAGTGAGTTTTCATCAAAATACAGGAGTTCTGCATGAAGTGTTCATTTTGGCCTTCTCTCGCTCAGAAAACACTATTTGTGACCTGTGATACAAAAATGCCATAACTTTTGTTCAAAGTGAGTTTTCAGTCAAGTTTCAACCTGAAAGCATAGAAAGATGCATAAACTTGAAGTTACAGCTTGATTTAAGTGAGTTTTCATCAAAATACAGGAGTTCTGCATGAAGTGTTCATTTTGGCCTTCTCTCGCTGAGAAAACACTATTTGTGACCTGTGATACAAAACAGCCATAACTTTTGTTCAAAGTGAGTTTTCAGTCAAGTTTCAACCTGAAAGCATAGAAAGATGCATAAACTTGAAGTTACAGCTTGATTTCAGTGAGTTTTCTTCAAAATACAGGAGTTCTGCATGAAGTGTTCATTTTGGCCTTCTCTCGCTGAGAAAACACTATTTGTGACCTGTGATACAAAAATGCCATAACTTTTGTTCAAAGTGAGTTTTCAGTCAAGTTTCAACCTGAAAGCATAGAAAGATGCATAAACTTGAAGTTACAGCTTGATTTCAGTGAGTTTTCATCAAAATACAGGAGTTCTGCATGAAGTGTTCATTTTGGCCTTCTCTCGCTGAGAAAACACTATTTGTGACCTGTGATACAAAAATGCCATAACTTTTGTTCAAAGTGAGTTTTCAGTCAAGTTTCAACCTGAAAGCATAGAAAGATGCATAAACTTGAAGTTACAGCTTGATTTCAGTGAGTTTTCTTCAAAATACAGGAGTTCTGCATGAAGTGTTCATTTTGGCCTTCTCTCGCTGAGAAAACACTATTTGTGACCTGTGATACAAAAATGCCATAACTTTTGTTCAAAGTGAGTTTTCAGTCAAGTTTCAACCTGAAAGCATAGAAAGATGCATAAACTTGAAGTTACAGCTTGATTTCAGTGAGTTTTCATCAAAATACAGGAGTTCTGCATGAAGTGTTCATTTTGGCCTTCTCTCGCTGAGAAAACACTATTTGTGACCTGTGATACAAAAATGCCACAACTTTTGTTCAAAGTGAGTTTTCAGTCAAGTTTCAACCTGAAAGCATAGAAAGATGCATAAACTTGAAGTTACAGCTTGATTTCAGTGAGTTTTCTTCAAAATACAGGAGTTCTGCATGAAGTGTTCATTTTGGCCTTCTCTCGCTGAGAAAACACTATTTGTGACCTGTGATACAAAAATGCCATAACTTTTGTTCAAAGTGAGTTTTCAGTCAAGTTTCAACCTGAAAGCATAGAAAGATGCATAAACTTGAAGTTACAGCTTGATTTCAGTGAGTTTTCATCAAAATACAGGAGTTCTGCATGAAGTGTTCATTTTGGCCTTCTCTCGCTGAGAAAACACTATTTGTGACCTGTGATACAAAAATGCCATAACTTTTGTTCAAAGTGAGTTTTCAGTCAAGTTTCAACCTGAAAGCATAGAAAGATGCATAAACTTGAAGTTACAGCTTGATTTCAGTGAGTTTTCATCAAAATACAGGAGTTCTGCATGAAGTGTTCATTTTGGCCTTCTCTCGCTGAGAAAACACTATTTGTGACCTGTGATACAAAACAGCCATAACTTTTGTTCAAAGTGAGTTTTCAGTCAAGTTTCAACCTGAAAGCATAGAAAGATGCATAAACTTGAAGTTACAGCTTGATTTCAGTGAGTTTTCATCAAAATACAGGAGTTCTGCATGAAGTGTTCATTTTGGCCTTCTCTCGCTGAGAAAACACTATTTGTGACCTGTGATACAAAACAGCCATAACTTTTGTTCAAAGTGAGTTTTCAGTCAAGTTTCAACCTGAAAGCATAGAAAGATGCATAAACTTGAAGTTACAGCTTGATTTCAGTGAGTTTTCTTCAAAATACAGGAGTTCTGCATGAAGTGTTCATTTTGGCCTTCTCTCGCTGAGAAAACACTATTTGTGACCTGTGATACAAAACAGCCATAACTTTTGTTCAAAGTGAGTTTTCAGTCAAGTTTCAACCTGAAAGCATTGAAAGATGCATAAAATTGAAGTTACAGCTTGATTTCAGTGAGTTTTCATCAAAATACAGGAGTTCTGCATGAAGTGTTAATTTTGGCCTTCTCTCGCTGAGAAAACACTATTTGTGACCTGTGATACAAAAATGCCATAACTTTTGTTCAAAGTGAGTTTTCAGTCAAGTTTCAACCTGAAAGCATAGAAAGATGCATAAACTTGAAGTTACAGCTTGAATTCAGTGAGTTTTCATCAAAATACAGGAGATCTGCATGAAGTGTTCATTTTGGCCTTCTCTCGCTGAGAAAACACTATTTGTGACCTGTGATACAAAAATGCCATAACTTTTGTTCAAAGTGAGTTTTCAGTCAAGTTTCAACCTGAAAGCATAGAAAGATGCATAAACTTGAAGTTACAGCTTGATTTCAGTGAGTTTTCATCAAAATACAGGAGTTCTGCATGAAGTGTTCATTTTGGCCTTCTCTCGCTGAGAAAACACTATTTGTGACCTGTGATACAAAAATGCCATAACTTTTGTTCAAAGTGAGTTTTCAGTCAAGTTTCAACCTGAAAGCATAGAAAGATGCATAAACTTGAAGTTACAGCTTGATTTCAGTGAGTTTTCATCAAAATACAGGAGTTCTGCATGAAGTGTTCATTTTGGCCTTCTCTCGCTGAGAAAACGCTATTTGTGACCTGCGACACAGAACAGCCATAACTTTTGTTCAAAGTGAGTTTTCAGTCAAGTTTCAACCTGAAAGCATAGAAAGATGCATAAACTTGAAGTTACAGCTTGATTTCAGTGAGTTTTCATCAAAATACAGGAGTTCTGCATGAAGTGTTCATTTTAGCCTTCTCTCGCTGAGAAAACACTATTTGTGACCTGTGATACAAAAATGCCATAACTTTTGTTCAAAGTGAGTTTTCAGTCAAGTTTCAACCTGAAAGCATAGAAAGATGCATAAACTTGAAGTTACAGCTTGATTTCAGTGAGTTTTCATCAAAATACAGGAGTTCTGCATGAAGTGTTCATTTTGGCCTTCTCTCGCTGAGAAAACACTATTTGTGACCTGTGATACAAAACAGCCATAACTTTTGTTCAAAGTGAGTTTTCAGTCAAGTTTCAACCTGAAAGCATAGAAAGATGCATAAACTTGAAGTTACAGCTTGATTTCAGTGAGTTTTCTTCAAAATACAGGAGTTCTGCATGAAGTGTTCATTTTGGCCTTCTCTCGCTGAGAAAACACTATTTGTGACCTGTGATACAAAAATGCCATAACTTTTGTTCAAAGTGAGTTTTCAGTCAAGTTTCAACCTGAAAGCATAGAAAGATGCATAAACTTGAAGTTACAGCTTGATTTCAGTGAGTTTTCATCAAAATACAGGAGTTCTGCATGAAGTGTTAATTTTGGCCTTCTCTCGCTGAGAAAACACTATTTGTGACCTGTGATACAAAAATGCCATAACTTTTGTTCAAAGTGAGTTTTCAGTCAAGTTTCAACCTGAAAGCATAGAAAGATGCATAAACTTGAAGTTACAGCTTGAATTCAGTGAGTTTTCATCAAAATACAGGAGATCTGCATGAAGTGTTCATTTTGGCCTTCTCTCGCTGAGAAAACACTATTTGTGACCTGTGATACAAAAATGCCATAACTTTTGTTCAAAGTGAGTTTTCAGTCAAGTTTCAACCTGAAAGCATAGAAAGATGCATAAACTTGAAGTTACAGCTTGATTTCAGTGAGTTTTCATCAAAATACAGGAGTTCTGCATGAAGTGTTCATTTTGGCCTTCTCTCGCTGAGAAAACACTATTTGTGACCTGTGATACAAAAATGCCATAACTTTTGTTCAAAGTGAGTTTTCAGTCAAGTTTCAACCTGAAAGCATAGAAAGATGCATAAACTTGAAGTTACAGCTTGATTTCAGTGAGTTTTCATCAAAATACAGGAGTTCTGCATGAAGTGTTCATTTTGGCCTTCTCTCGCTGAGAAAACGCTATTTGTGACCTGCGACACAGAACAGCCATAACTTTTGTTCAAAGTGAGTTTTCAGTCAAGTTTCAACCTGAAAGCATAGAAAGATGCATAAACTTGAAGTTACAGCTTGATTTCAGTGAGTTTTCATCAAAATACAGGAGTTCTGCATGAAGTGTTCATTTTAGCCTTCTCTCGCTGAGAAAACACTATTTGTGACCTGTGATACAAAAATGCCATAACTTTTGTTCAAAGTGAGTTTTCAGTCAAGTTTCAACCTGAAAGCATAGAAAGATGCATAAACTTGAAGTTACAGCTTGATTTCAGTGAGTTTTCATCAAAATACAGGAGTTCTGCATGAAGTGTTCATTTTGGCCTTCTCTCGCTGAGAAAACACTATTTGTGACCTGTGATACAAAACAGCCATAACTTTTGTTCAAAGTGAGTTTTCAGTCAAGTTTCAACCTGAAAGCATAGAAAGATGCATAAACTTGAAGTTACAGCTTGATTTCAGTGAGTTTTCTTCAAAATACAGGAGTTCTGCATGAAGTGTTCATTTTGGCCTTCTCTCGCTGAGAAAACACTATTTGTGACCTGTGATACAAAAATGCCATAACTTTTGTTCAAAGTGAGTTTTCAGTCAAGTTTCAACCTGAAAGCATAGAAAGATGCATAAACTTGAAGTTACAGCTTGATTTCAGTGAGTTTTCATCAAAATACAGGAGTTCTGCATGAAGTGTTCATTTTGGCCTTCTCTCGCTGAGAAAACACTATTTGTGACCTGTGATACAAAAATGCCATAACTTTTGTTCAAAGTGAGTTTTCAGTCAAGTTTCAACCTGAAAGCATAGAAAGATGCATAAACTTGAAGTTACAGCTTGATTTCAGTGAGTTTTCATCAAAATACAGGAGTTCTGCATGAAGTGTTCATTTTGGCCTTCTCTCGCTGAGAAAACACTATTTGTGACCTGTGATACAAAACAGCCATAACTTTTGTTCAAGTGAGTTTTCAGTCAAGTTTCAACCTGAAAGCATAGAAAGATGCATAAACTTGAAGTTACAGCTTGATTTCAGTGAGTTTTCATCAAAATACAGGAGTTCTGCATGAAGTGTTCATTTTGGCCTTCTCTCGCTGAGAAAACACTATTTGTGACCTGTGATACAAAAATGCCATAACTTTTGTTCAAAGTGAGTTTTCAGTCAAGTTTCAACCTGAAAGCATAGAAAGATGCATAAACTTGAAGTTACAGCTTGATTTCAGTGAGTTTACATCAAAATACAGGAGTTCTGCATGAAGTGTTACTTTTGGCCTTCTCTCGCTGAGAAAACTCTATTTGTGACCTGCGACACAGAACAGCCATAACTTTTGTTCAAAGTGAGTTTTCAGTCAAGTTTCAACCTGAAAGCATAGAAAGATGCATAAACTTGAAGTTACAGCTTGATTTCAGTGAGTTTTCATCAAAATACAGGAGTTCTGCATGAAGTGTTCATTTTGGCCTTCTCTCGCTCAGAAAACACTATTTGTGACCTGTGATACAAAAATGCCATAACTTTTGTTCAAAGTGAGTTTTCAGTCAAGTTTCAACCTGAAAGCATAGAAAGATGCATAAACTTGAAGTTACAGCTTGATTTAAGTGAGTTTTCATCAAAATACAGGAGTTCTGCATGAAGTGTTCATTTTGGCCTTCTCTCGCTGAGAAAACACTATTTGTGACCTGTGATACAAAACAGCCATAACTTTTGTTCAAAGTGAGTTTTCAGTCAAGTTTCAACCTGAAAGCATAGAAAGATGCATAAACTTGAAGTTACAGCTTGATTTTCAGTGAGTTTTCTTCAAAATACAGGAGTTCTGCATGAAGTGTTCATTTTGGCCTTCTCTCGCTGAGAAAACACTATTTGTGACCTGTGATACAAAAATGCCATAACTTTTGTTCAAAGTGAGTTTTCAGTCAAGTTTCAACCTGAAAGCATAGAAAGATGCATAAACTTGAAGTTACAGCTTGATTTCAGTGAGTTTTCATCAAAATACAGGAGTTCTGCATGAAGTGTTCATTTTGGCCTTCTCTCGCTGAGAAAACACTATTTGTGACCTGTGATACAAAAATGCCATAACTTTTGTTCAAAGTGAGTTTTTCAGTCAAGTTTCAACCTGAAAGCATAGAAAGATGCATAAACTTGAAGTTACAGCTTGATTTCAGTGAGTTTTCTTCAAAATACAGGAGTTCTGCATGAAGTGTTCATTTTGGCCTTCTCTCGCTGAGAAAACACTATTTGTGACCTGTGATACAAAAATGCCATAACTTTTGTTCAAAGTGAGTTTTCAGTCAAGTTTCAACCTGAAAGCATAGAAAGATGCATAAACTTGAAGTTACAGCTTGATTTCAGTGAGTTTTCTTCAAAATACAGGAGTTCTGCATGAAGTGTTCATTTTGGCCTTCTCTCGCTGAGAAAACACTATTTGTGACCTGTGATACAAAAATGCCATAACTTTTGTTCAAAGTGAGTTTTCAGTCAAGTTTCAACCTGAAAGCATAGAAAGATGCATAAACTTGAAGTTACAGCTTGATTTCAGTGAGTTTTCATCAAAATACAGGAGTTCTGCATGAAGTGTTCATTTTGGCCTTCTCTCGCTGAGAAAACACTATTTGTGACCTGTGATACAAAACAGCCATAACTTTTGTTCAAAGTGAGTTTTCAGTCAAGTTTTCAACCTGAAAGCATAGAAAGATGCATAAACTTGAAGTTACAGCTTGATTTCAGTGAGTTTTCATCAAAATACAGGAGTTCTGCATGAAGTGTTCATTTGGCCTTCTCTCGCTGAGAAAACACTATTTGTGACCTGTGATACAAAAATGCCATAACTTTTGTTCAAAGTGAGTTTTCAGTCAAGTTTCAACCTGAAAGCATAGAAAGATGCATAAACTTGAAGTTACAGCTTGATTTCAGTGAGGTTTTCATCAAAAATACAGGAGTTCTGCATGAAGTGTTCATTTTGGCCTTCTCTCGCTGAGAAAACACTATTTGTGACCTGTGATACAAAACAGCCATAACTTTTGTTCAAAGTGAGTTTTCAGTCAAGTTTCAACCTGAAAGCATAGAAAGATGCATAAACTTGAAGTTACAGCTTGATTTCAGTGAGTTTTCTTCAAAATACAGGAGTTCTGCATGAAGTGTTCATTTTGGCCTTCTCTCGCTGAGAAAACACTATTTGTGACCTGTGATACAAAACAGCCATAACTTTTGTTCAAAGTGAGTTT
>NW_028234218.1:0-76928 GCF_037954235.1 Aulostomus chinensis
TTACGACTTTGATGATCACTGTTCATGAAGACTGTTTTCAAAACAAAAGAAGACAATTTAAACATTTCATGCAGAACTCCATTAGTTTGAGCAAAGCTTGCTTAAAAGCACCTGTTACTTCAAAGGTTTTCATCATTCTGTGTTTTCAGTTTTGAAGTTCACTGAAAGGTCAGTGTTATCAAGAGTTCCAGCATTTGTGATCACAGGTCACACAATACCTTTTACCAGCGAGTGTCCTCTGGAGTGAACACTTCTTGCTGAACTCCCTTATTTTCAGGAAAACTGACTGAAATCCACCAGTAACTTCTCTTTAATGCATCTTTCTATGCTTTCAGGTTGAAACTTGACTGAAAACTCACTTTGAACAAAAGTTATGGCTGTTTTGTATCACAGGTCACAAATAGTGTTTTCTCAGCGAGAGAAGGTCAAAATGAACACTTCATGCAGAACTCCTGTATTTTGAGGAAAACTTAGTGAAATCCACCTGTAACTTCAAGTTTATGAATTTTTCTATGATTTCAGGTTGAAACTTGACTGAAAACTCACTTTGAAAAAAAGTTATGGCTGTTTTGTATCAAAGGTCACAAATAGTGTTTTCTCAGCGAGAGAAGGCCAAAATGAACACTTCATGCAGAACTCCTGTATTTTGAGGAAAACTGCCTGAAATCCACCTCTTACTTCTCTTTCATGCATCTTTCTATGCTTTCAGGTTGAAACTTGACTGAAAACTCACTTTGAACAAAAGTTATGGCTGTTTTGTATCACAGGTCACAAATAGTGTTTTCTCAGTGAGAGAAGGCCAAAATGAACACTTCATGCATAACTCCTTTATTTTGAGGAAAACTGAGTGAAATCCACCTTTAACGTCTCTTTTATGCATCTTTCTATGCTTTCAGGTTGAAACTTGACCGAAAACTCACATTGAACAAAATTTATGGCTGTTTTGTATCACAGGTCACAAATATGGTTTTCTCAGCAACAGAAGGCCAAAATGAAAACTTCATTCATAACTCATGTATTTTTTGGAAAACTGCATGAAATCCACCTGTAACTTCAAGTTTATGCATCTTTCTATGCTTTCAGGTTGAAACGTGACTGAAAAATCACTTTGAACAAAAGTTATGGCTGTTTTGTATCACAGGTCACAAATATGGTTTTCTAAGCGAGAGAAGGCCAAAATGAAAACTTCATGCAGAACTCCTGTATTTTTTGGAAAACTGCATGAAATCCACCTGTAACTGGAAGGTTATGCATCTTTCTATGCTTTCAGTTTAAAACTTGACTGAAAACTCAGTTCGAAAAATTTATGGCTGTTTTGTATCAAAGGTCACAAATAAGGTTTTCTCAGCGAGAGAAGGCCAAAATGAACACTTCATGCAGAACTCCTGTATTTTGATGAAAACTCACTGAAATCCACCTGTAACTTCAAGTTTATGCATCTTTCTATGCTTTCAGGTGGAAACTTGACTGAAAACTCACTTTGAACAAAAGTTATGGCTGTTTTCTGTCGCAGGTCACAAATAGCGTTTTCTCAGCGAGAGAAGGCCAAAAGGAACACTTCATGAAGAACTCCTTTATTTTGAGGAAAACTCACTGAAATCAAGCTGTAACTTCAAGTGTATGCATCTTTCTATGCTTTCAGGTTGAAACTTGACTGAAAACTCACTTTGAACAAAAGTTAGGGCTGTTTTGTGTCGCAGTTCACAAATAGCGTTTTCTCAGCGAGAGAAGGCCAAAATGAACACTTCATGCAGAACTGTTGTATTTTGATGAAAACTCAATGAAATCAAGCTGTAACTTCAAGTTTATGCATCTTTCTATGCTTTCAGGTTGAAACTTGACTGAAAACTCACTTTGAACAAAAGTTATGGCTGTTTTGTGTCACAGGTCACAAATAGCGTTTTCTCAGCGAGAGAAGGCCAAAATGAACACTTCATGCAGAACTCCTGTATTTTGATGAAAACTCACTGAAATCCAACTGTAACTTCAAGGTTATGCATCTTTCTATGCGTTCAGGTAAAAACTTGACTGAAAACTCACTTTGAACAAAAGTTATGGCATTTTTGTATCACAGGTCACAAATAGTGTTTTCTCAACGAGAGAAGGCCAAAATGAACACTTCATGCATAACTCCTGTATTTTGAGGAAAACTCACTGAAATCAAGCTGTAACTTCAAGTTTATGCATCTTTCTATGCTTTCAGGTTGAAACTTGATTGAAAACTCACTTTGAAGAAAAGTTATGGCATTTTTGTGTCACAGGTCACAAATAGTGTTTTCTCAGCGAGAGAAGGCCAAAATGAACACTTCATGCACAACTCCTGTATTTTGAGGAAAACTCACTGAAATCAAGCCGTGACTTCAAGTTTATGCATCTTTCTATGCTTTCAGGTTGAAACTTGACTGAAAACTCACTTTGAACAAAAGTTATGGCATTTTTGTATCACAGGTCACAAATAGTGTTTTCTCAGCGAGAGAAGGCCAAAATGAACACTTCATGCACAACTCCTGTATTTTGAGGAAAACTCACTGAAATCAAGCCGTGACTTCAAGTTTATGCATCTTTCTATGCTTTCAGGTTGAAACTTGACTGAAAACTCACTTTGAACAAAAGTTATGGCATTTTTGTATCACAGGTCACAAATAGTGTTTTCTCAGCGAGAGAAGGCCAAAATGAACACTTCATGCAGAACTGCTGTATTTTGATGAAAACTCAATGAAATCAAGCTGTAACTTCAAGTTTATGCATCTTTCTATGCTTTCAGGTTGAAACTTGATTGAAAACTCACTTTGAAGAAAAGTTATGGCATTTTTGTGTCACAGGTCACAAATAGTGTTTTCTCAGCGAGAGAAGGCCAAAATGAACACTTCATGCACAACTCCTGTATTTTGAGGAAAACTCACTGAAATCAAGCCGTGACTTCAAGTTTATGCATCTTTCTATGCTTTCAGGTTGAAACTTGACTGAAAACTCACTTTGAACAAAAGTTATGGCATTTTGTATCACAGGTCACAAATAGTGTTTTCTCAGCGAGAGAAGGCCAAAATGAACACTTCATGCACAACTCCTGTATTTTGAGGAAAACTCACTGAAATCAAGCCGTGACTTCAAGTTTATGCATCTTTCTATGCTTTCAGGTTGAAACTTGACTGAAAACTCACTTTGAACAAAAGTTATGGCATTTTTGTATCACAGGTCACAAATAGTGTTTTCTCAGCGAGAGAAGGCCAAAATGAACACTTCATGCAGAACTGCTGTATTTTGATGAAAACTCAATGAAATCAAGCTGTAACTTCAAGTTTATGCATCTTTCTATGCTTTCAGGTTGAAACTTGACTGAAAACTCACTTTGAACAAAAGTTATGGCTGTTTTGTGTCACAGGTCACAAATAGCGTTTTCTCAGCGAGAGAAGGCCAAAATGAACACTTCATGCAGAACTCCTGTATTTTGATGAAAACTCACTGAAATCCAACTGTAACTTCAAGGTTATGCATCTTTCTATGCTTTCAGGTAAAAACTTGACTGAAAACTCAATTTGAACAAAAGTTATGGCATTTTTGTATCACAGGTCACAAATAGTGTTTTCTCAGCGAGAGAAGGCCAAAATGAAAACTTCATGCAGAACTCCTGTATTTTGATGAAAACTCACTGGAATCAAGCTGTAACTTCAAGTTTATTCATCTTTCTATGCTTTCAGGTTGAAACTTGATTGAAAACTCACTTTGAAGAAAAGTTATGGCTGTTTTGTGTCGCAGGTCACAAGTAGCGTTTTCTCAGCGAGAGAAGGCCAAAATTAACACGTCATGCATAACTCCTGTATTTTGAGGAAAACTCACTGAAATCAAGCTGTAACTTCAAGTGTATGCATCTTTCTATGCTTTCAGGTTGAAACTTGACTGAAAACTCACTTTGAACAAAAGTTATGGCTGTTTTGTGTCGCAGGTCACAAATAGCGTTTTCTCAGTGAGAGAAGGCCAAAATGAACACTTCATGCAGAACTCCTTTATTTTGAGGAAAACTCAATGAAATCAAGCTGTAACTTCAAGTTTATGCATCTTTCTTTGATTTCAGGTTGAAGTTGATTGAAAACTCACTTTGAACAAAAGTTATGGCTGTTTTGTGTCACAGGTCACAAATAGCGTTTTCGCAGCGAGAGAAGGCCAAAATGAACACTTCATGCAGAACTGCTGTATTTTAATGAAAACTCACTGAAATCAAGCTGTAACTTCAAGTTTATGCATCTTTCTATGCTTTCAGGTTGAAACTTGACTGAAAACTCACTTTGAACAAAAGTTATGGCTGTTTTGTGTCACAGGTCACAAATAGCGTTTTCTCAGCGAGAGAAGGCCAAAATGAACACTTCATGCAGAACTCCTGTATTTTGATGAAAACTCACTGAAATCCAACTGTAACTTCAAGGTTTTGCATCTTTCTTTGCGTTCAGGTAAAAACTTGACTGAAAACTCACTTTGAACAAAAGTTATGGCATTTTTGTATCACAGGTCACAAATAGTGTTTTCTCAACGAGAGAAGGCCAAAATGAACACTTCATGCAGAACTCCTGTATTTTGAGGAAAACTCACTGAAATCCAACTGTAACTTCAAGTTTATGCATCTTTCTATGCTTTCAGGTTGAAACTTGATTGAAAACTCACTTTGAAGAAAAGTTATGGCATTTTTGTGTCACAGGTCAAAAATAGTGTTTTCTCAGCGAGAGAAGGCCAAAATGAACACTTCATGCACAACTCCTGTATTTTGAGGAAAATTCACTGAAATCAAGCCGTGACTTCAAGTTAATGCATCTTTCTATGCTTTCAGGTTGAAACTTGACTGAAAACTCACTTTGAACAAAAGTTATGGCATTTTTGTATCACAGGTCACAAATAGTGTTTTCTCAGCGAGAGAAGGCCAAAATGAACACTTCATGCATAACTTCTGTATTTTGAGGAAAACTCACTGAAATCAAGCTGTAACTTCAAGTTTATGCATCTTTCTATGCTTTCAGGTTGAAACTTAACTGAAAACTCACTTTGAACAAAAGTTAGGGGCTGTTTTGTGTCGCAGGTCACAAATAGCGTTTTCTCAGCGAGAGAAGGCCAAAATGAAAACTTCATGCAGAACTGCTGTATTTTGATGAAAACTCAATGAAATCAAGCTGTAACTTCAAGTTTATGCATCTTTCTATGCTTTCAGGTTGAAACTTGACTGAAAACTCACTTTGAACAAAAGTTATGGCTGTTTTGTGTCACAGGTCACAAATAGCGTTTTCTCAGCGAGAGAAGGCCAAAATGAACACTTCATGCAGAACTCCTGTATTTTGATGAAAACTCACTGAAATCCAACTGTAACTTCAAGGTTATGCATCTTTCTATGCTTTCAGGTAAAAACTTGACTGAAAATTCAATTTGAACAAAAGTTATGGCATTTTTGTATCACAGGTCACAAATAGTGTTTTCTCAGCGAGAGAAGGCCAAAATGAAAACTTCATGCAGAACTCCTGTATTTTGATGAAAACTCACTGAAATCAAGCTGTAACTTCAAGTTTATGCATCTTTGTATGCTTTTAGGTTGAAACTTGATTGAAAACTCACTTTGAAGAAAAGTTATGGCTGTTTTGTGTCGCAGGTCACAAATAGCGTTTTCTCAGCGAGAGAAGGCCAAAATGAACACTTCATGCAGAACTCCTTTATTTTGAGGAAAACTCAATGAAATCAAGCTGTAACTTCAAGTGTATGCATCTTTCTATGATTTCAGGTTGAAAGTTGATTGAAAACTCACTTTGAACAAAAGTTATGGCTGTTTTGTGTCACAGGTCACAAATAGCGTTTTCGCAGCGAGAGAAGGCCAAATGAACACTTCATGCAGAACTCCTGTATTTTGATGAAAACTCACTGAAATCCACCTCTAACTCAAGTTCATGCATCTTTCTATGCTTTCAGGTTGAAACTAGAGTGAAAACTCACTTTGAACAAAAGTTATGGCTGTTTTGTGTCACAGGTCACAAATAGCGTTTTCTCAGCGAGAGAAGGCAAAAATGAACACTTCATGCAGAACTCCTGTATTTTGAGGAAAACTCACTGAAATCCAACTGTAACTTCAAGTTTATTCATCTTTCTATGCTTTCAGGTTGAAACTTGACTGAAAAATCACTTTGAAGAAAAGTTATGGCTGTTTTGTGTCACATGTCACAAATAGCGTTTTCTCAGCGAGAGAAGGTCAAAATGAACACTTCATGCAGAACTCCTGTATTTTTAGGAAAACTTAGTGAAATCCACCTGTAACTTCAAGTTTATGAATTTTTCTATGCTTTCAGGTTGAAACTTGACTGAAAACTCACTTTGAAAAAAAGTTATGGCTGTTTTGTATCACAGGTCACAAATAGTGTTTTCTCAGCGAGAGAAGGCCAAAATGAAAACTTCATTCATAACTCCTGTATTTTTTGGAAAACTGCATGAAATCCACCTGTAACTGGAAGTTTATGCATTTTTCTATGCTTTCAGGTTGAAACTTGACTGAAAACTCACTTTGAACAAAAGTTATGGCTGTTTTTTATTACAGGTCACAAATAGTGTTTTCTCAGCGAGAGAAGGTCAAAATGAACACTTCATGCAGAACTCCTGTATTTTTAGGAAAACTTAGTGAAATCCACCTGTAACTTCAAGTTTATGAATTTTTCTATGCTTTCAGGTTGAAACTTTACTGAAAACTCACTTTGAAGAAAAGTTATGGCATTTTTGTATCACAGGGTCACAAATAGTGTTTTCTCAGCGAGAGAAGGCCAAAATGAACAATTCATGCAGAACTCTTGTATTTTGAGGAAAACTCACTGAAATCTAGCTGTAACTTCAAGTTTATGCATCTTTCTATGCTTTCAGGTTGAAACTTGACTGAAAACTCACTTTCAAAAAAAGTTATGGCTGTTTTGTATCACAGGTCACAAATAGTGTTTTCTCAGCGAGAGAAGGTCAAAATGAACACTTCATGCAGAACTCCTGTATTTTGAGGAAAACTTAGTGAAATCCACCTGTAACTTCTCTTTAATGCATCTTTCTATGCTTTCAGGTTGAAACTTGACTGAAAACTCACTTTGAACAAAAGTTATGGCTGTTTTGTATCACAGGTCACAAATAGTGTTTTCTCAGCGAGAGAAGGTCAAAATGAACACTTCATGCAGAACTCCTGTATTTTGAGGAAAACTTAGTGAAATCCACCTGTAACTTCAAGTTTATGAATTTTTCTATGCTTTCAGGTTGAAACTTGACTGAAAACTCACTTTTAACAAAAGTTATGGCTGTTTTTTATCACAGGTCACAAATAGTGTTTTCTCAGCGAGAGAAGGTCAAAATGAACACTTCATGCAGAACTCCTGTATTTTTAGGAAAACTTAGTGAAATCCACCTGTAACTTCAAGTTTATGAATTTTTCTATGCTTTCAGGTTGAAACTTGACTGAAAACTCACTTTGAAAAAAAGTTATGGCTGTTTTGTATCACAGGTCACAAATAGTGTTTTCTCAGCGAGAGAAGGCCAAAATGAAAACTTCATTCATAACTCCTGTATTTTTTGGAAAACTGCATGAAATCCACCTGTAACTGGAAGTTTATGCATCTTTCTATGGTTTCAGGTTGAAACTTGACTGAAAACTCAGTTCGAAAAATTTATGGCTGTTTTGTATCAAAGGTCACAAATAAGGTTTTCTCAGCGAGAGAAGGCCAAAATTAACACTTCATGCATAACTCCTGTATTTTGATGAAAACTCACTGAAATCCACCTATAACTTCAAGTTCATGCATCTTTCTATGCTTTCAGATTGAAACTTGACTGAAAACTCACTTTGAAGAAAAGTTATGGCATTTTTGTGTCACAGGTCACAAATAGTGTTTTCTCAGCGAGAGAAAGCCAAAATGAACACTTCATGCAGAACTCCTGTATTTTGAGGAAAACTCACTGAAATCAAGCTGTAACTTCAAGTTTATTCATCTTTCTATGCTTTCACGTTGAAACTAGAGTGAAAACTCACTTTGAACAAAAGTTATGGCTGTTTTGTGTCACAGGTCACAAATAGCGTTTTCTCAGCGAGAGAAGGCCAAAATGAACACTTCATGCAGAACTCCTGTATTTTGAGGAAAACTCACTGAAATCCAACTGTAACTTCAAGTTTTTGCATCTTTCTATGCTTTCAGGTTGAAACTTGACTGAAAGCTCACTTTGAAAAAAGTTATGGCTGTTTTTGTGTCACATGTCACAAATAGCGTTTTCTCAGCGAGAGAAGGCCAATATGAACACTTCATGCAGAACTCCTGTATTTTGATGAAAACTCACTGAAATCCACCTGTAACTTCAAGTTTATGCATCTTTCTATGCTTTCAGGTTGAAACTTGACTGAAAACTCACTTTGAAAAAAAGTTATGGCTGTTTTGTATCACAGGTCACAAATACTGTTTTCTCAGCGAGAGAAGTTCAAAATGAACACTTCATGCATAACTGCTGTATTTTGAGGAAAACTCACTGAAATCCACCTCTAACTTCTCTTTCATGCATCTTTCTATGCTTTCAGGTTGAAACTTGACTGAAAACTCACTCTGAACAAAAGTTATGGCTGTTTTGTATCACAGGTCACAAATATGGTTTTCTCAGCGAGAGAAGGCCAAAATGAAAACTTCATTCATAACTCCTGTATTTTTTGGAAAACTGCATGAAATCCACCTGTATCTTCAAGTTTATGCATCTTTCTATGCTTTCAGTTTAAAACTTGACTGAAAACTCACTTAGAACAAAAGTTATGGCTGTTTTGTGTCACAGGTCACAAATAGCGTTTCGCAGCGAGAGAAGGACAAAATGAACACTTCATGCAGAACTCCTGTATTTTGATGAAAACTCACTGAAATCCACCTATAACTTCAAGTTCATGCATCTTTCTATGCTTTCAGATTGAAACTTGACTGAAAACTCACTTTGAACAAAAGTTATGGCTGTTTTATGTCACAGGTCACAAATAGTGTTTTCTCAGCGAGAGAAGGCCAAAATGAACACTTCATGCAGAACTCCTGTATTTTGAGGAAAACTCACTGAAATCAAGCTGTAACTTCAAGTTTATTCATCTTTCTATGCTTTCACGTTGAAACTTGACTGAAAACTCACTTTGAAAAAAGTTATGGCTGTTTTGTGTCACATGTAAAAAATAGCGTTTTCTCAGCGAGAGAAGGCCAATATGAACACTTCATGCAGAACTCCTGTATTTTGATGAAAACTCACTGAAATCCACCTGTAACTTCAAGTTTATGCATCTTTCTATGCTTTCAGGTTGAAACTTGACTGAAAACTCACTTTGAACAAAAGTTATGGCATTTTTGTATCACAGGTCACAAATAGTGTTTTCTCAGCGAGAGAAGGCCAAAATGAACACTTCATGCATAACTCCTGTATTTTGAGGAAAACTGCATGAAATCCACCTGTAACTTCAAGTTTATGCATCTTTCTATGCTTTCAGGTTGAAACTTGACTGAAAACTCACTTTGAAGAAAAGTTAAGACATTTTTGTATCACATTTCACAAATATTGTTTTCTCAACGAGAGAAGGCCAAAATGAACACTTCATGCACAACTCCTGTATTTTGAGGAAAACTCACTAAAATCCACCTGTAACTTCAAGTTTATGCATCTTTCTATGCTTTCAGGTTGAAACTTGACTGAAAAATTACTTTGAACAAACGTTATGGCTGTTTTGTGTCACAGGTCACAAATAGTGTTTTCTCAGCGAGAGAAGGCCAAAATGAACACTTCATGCATAACTCCTGTATTTTGAGGAAAACTGCATGAAATCCACCTGTAACTTCAAGTTTATGCATCTTTCTATGCTTTCAGGTTGAATCTTGACTGAAAACTCACTTTGAAGAAAAGTTATGGCATTTTTGTATCACATTTCACAAATAGTGTTTTCTCAGCGAGAGAAGGCCAAAATGAACACTTCATGCAGAACTCCTGTATTTTGATGAAAACTCACTGAAATCAAGCTGAAACTCAAGTTTATGCATCTTTCTATGCTTTCAGAATGAAACTTGACTGAAAACTCACTTTGAACAAAAGTTATGGCTGATTTGTGTCAAAGGTCACGAATAGAGTTTTCTCAGCGAGAGAAGGCCAAAATGAACACTTCATGCAGAACTCCTGTATTTTGATGAAAACTCACTGAAATCACGTTGTAACTTCAAGTTTATGCATCTTTCTATGCTTTCAGGTTGAAACATGACTGAAAACTCACTTTGAACAAAAGTTATGGCTGTTTTGTGTAGCAGGTCAAAAAAAGCTTTTTCTCAGCGAGAGAAGGCCGAAATGAAGACTTCATGCATAACTCCTGTATTTTGAGGAAAACTCACTGAAATCAAGCTGTAACTTCAAGTTTATGCATCTTTCTATGCTTTCAGGTTGAAACTTGACTGAAAACTCACTTTGAACAAAAGTTATGGCTGTTTTGTGTCACAGGTCACAAATAGCGTTTTCTCAGCGAGAGAAGGCCAAAATGAACACTTCATGCGGAACTCCTGTATTTTGATGAAAACTCACTGAAATCCACCTGTAACTTCAAGTTTATGCATCTTTCTATGCTTTCAGGTTGAAACCTGACTGAAAACTCACTGTGAAGAAAAGTTATGGCATTTTTGTATCACAGGTCACAAATAGTGTTTTCTCAGCGAGAGAAGGCCAAAATGAACACTTCATGCAGAACTCCTGTATTTTGATGAAAACTCACTGAAATCATCCTGTTACTTCAAGTTTATGCATCTTTCTATGCTTTCAGGTGGAAACTTGACTGAAAACTCACTTTGAACAAAAGTTATGGCTGTTTTGTGTCACAGGTCACAAATAGTGTTTTCACAGCGAGAGAAGGCAAAAAATAAAAACTTCATGCATAACTCTCGTATTTTAAGGAAAACTGAGTGAATACACCTGTAACTTGTCTTTTATGCATCTTTCTATGCTTTCCGGTTGAAACTTGACTGAAAACTCACTTTGAACAAAAGTTACGGCGGTTGTGTATCACAGGTAAAAATAGTGTTTTCTCAGCGAGAGAAGGCCAAAATGAAGACTTCATGCGGAACTCCTGTATTTTGATGAAAACTCACTGAAATCCACCTGTTACTTCAAGTTTATGCATCTTTCTATGCTTTCAGGTGGAAACTTGACTGAAAACTCACTTTGAACAAAAGTTATGGCTGTTTTGTGTCACACGTCACAAATAGTGTTTTCTCAGCGAGAGAAGGCCAAAATGAACACTTCATGCGGAACTCCTGTATTTTGAGGAAAACTCACTGAAATCCACCTGTAACTTCAAGTTTATGCATCTTTCTATGCTTTCAGGTTCAAACTTGACTGAAAACTCACTTTGAACAAAAGTTATAGCTGTTTTGTGTCGCAGGTCACAAATAGTGTTTTCTCAGCCAGAGAAGGCCAAAATGAACAATTCATGCAGAACTCCTGTATTTTGATGAAAAGTCACTGAAATCCACCTGTAACTTCACGTTTATGCATCTTTCTATGCTTTCAAGTTGAAACTTGACTGAAAACTCACTTCGAAGAAAAATTATGGCATTTTGTATCACAGGTCACAAATAGTGTTTTCTCAGCAACAGAAGGCCAAAATGAACACTTCATGCATAACCCCTGTATTTTGGGGAAAACTCACTGAAATCAAGCAGTACCTTCAAGTTTATGCATCTTTCTATGCTTTCAGGTTGAAACTTGTCTGAAAACTCACTTTGAACAAAAGTTATGGCTGTTTTTTGTCACAAGTCACAAATAGCGTTTTCTCAGCGAGAGAAGGCCAAAATGAACACTTCATGCAGAACTCCTGTATTTTGAGGAAAACTCAATGAAATCAAGCTGTAACTTCAAGTTTATGCATCTTTCTATGCTTTCAGGTTGAAACTTGACTGAAAATTCACTTTGAACAAAAGTTATGGCTGTTTTGTGTCGCAGGTCACAAATAGCGTTTTCTCAGCGAGAGAAGGCCAAAATGAACACTTCATGCAGAACTCCTGTATTTTGAGGAAAAGTGCATGAAATCCAACTGTAACTTCAAGTTTATGCATCTTTCTATGCTTTCAGGTTGAAACTTGACTGAAAACTCACTTTGAACAAAAGTTATGGCTGTTTTGTGTCACAGGTCACGAATAGCGTTTTCTCAGCGAGAGAAGGCCAAAATGAACACTTCATGCAGAACTCCTGTATTTTGAGGAAAACTCACTGAAATCCAACTGTAACTTCAAGTTTATTCATCTTTCTATGCTTTCAGGTTGAAACTAGAGTGAAAACTCACTTTGAACAAAAGTTATGGCTGTTTTGTGTCACAGGTCACAAATAGCGTTTTGTCAGCGAGAGAAGGCCAAAATGAACACTTCATGCAGAACTCCTGTATTTTGATGAAAACTCACTGAAATCCAAGTGTAACTTCAAGCTTTTGCATCTTTCTATGCTTTCAGGTTGAAACTTGACTGAAAACTCACTTTGAACAAAAGTTATGGCTGTTTTGTGTCACATGTCACAAATAGCGTTTTCTCAGCGAGAGAAGGCCAAAGTGAACACTTCATGCAGAACTCCTGTATTTTTTGGAAAACTGCATGAAATCCACCTTTAACTTCAAGTTTATTCATCTTTCTATGCTTTCAGGTTGAAACTTGACTGAAAACTCACTTTCAAAAAAAGTTATGGCTGTTTTGTATGACAGGTCAAAAATAGCATATTCACAGCGAGAGAATCCAAAAATGTACACTTCATGCATAAGTCCTGTATTTTCAGGAAAACTGAGTGAAATCCACCTGTAACTTAAAGTTTTTTGCACCTTTTTATGCTTTTCGGTTGAAATTTGACTGAAAACTCACTTTGAACAAAAGTTATGGCTGTTTTGTATCACAGGTCACAAATAATATTTTCTCAGCGAGAGAAGGCCAAAATGAACACTTCATTCATAACTCCTGTATTTTGAGGAAAACTGCATGAAATCCACCTGTCACTTCAAGTTTATGCATCTTTCTATGCTTTCAGGTGAAACTTTCACTTTGAAGTCATTTTGAAAAAAAATTACGACTTTGATGATCACTGTTCATGAAGACTGTTTTCAAAACAAAAGAAGACAATTTAAACATTTCATGCAGAACTCCATTAGTTTGAGCAAAGCTTGCTTAAAAGCACCTGTTACTTCAAAGGTTTTCATCATTCTGTGTTTTCAGTTTTGAAGTTCACTGAAAGGTCAGTGTTATCAAGAGTTCCAGCATTTGTGATCACAGGTCACACAATACCTTTTACCAGCGAGTGTCCTCTGGAGTGAACACTTCTTGCTGAACTCCCTTATTTTCAGGAAAACTGACTGAAATCCACCAGTAACTTCTCTTTAATGCATCTTTCTATGCTTTCAGGTTGAAACTTGACTGAAAACTCACTTTGAACAAAAGTTATGGCTGTTTTGTATCACAGGTCACAAATAGTGTTTTCTCAGCGAGAGAAGGTCAAAATGAACACTTCATGCAGAACTCCTGTATTTTGAGGAAAACTTAGTGAAATCCACCTGTAACTTCAAGTTTATGAATTTTTCTATGATTTCAGGTTGAAACTTGACTGAAAACTCACTTTGAAAAAAAGTTATGGCTGTTTTGTATCAAAGGTCACAAATAGTGTTTTCTCAGCGAGAGAAGGCCAAAATGAACACTTCATGCAGAACTCCTGTATTTTGAGGAAAACTGCCTGAAATCCACCTCTTACTTCTCTTTCATGCATCTTTCTATGCTTTCAGGTTGAAACTTGACTGAAAACTCACTTTGAACAAAAGTTATGGCTGTTTTGTATCACAGGTCACAAATAGTGTTTTCTCAGTGAGAGAAGGCCAAAATGAACACTTCATGCATAACTCCTTTATTTTGAGGAAAACTGAGTGAAATCCACCTTTAACGTCTCTTTTATGCATCTTTCTATGCTTTCAGGTTGAAACTTGACCGAAAACTCACATTGAACAAAATTTATGGCTGTTTTGTATCACAGGTCACAAATATGGTTTTCTCAGCAACAGAAGGCCAAAATGAAAACTTCATTCATAACTCATGTATTTTTTGGAAAACTGCATGAAATCCACCTGTAACTTCAAGTTTATGCATCTTTCTATGCTTTCAGGTTGAAACGTGACTGAAAAATCACTTTGAACAAAAGTTATGGCTGTTTTGTATCACAGGTCACAAATATGGTTTTCTAAGCGAGAGAAGGCCAAAATGAAAACTTCATGCAGAACTCCTGTATTTTTTGGAAAACTGCATGAAATCCACCTGTAACTGGAAGGTTATGCATCTTTCTATGCTTTCAGTTTAAAACTTGACTGAAAACTCAGTTCGAAAAATTTATGGCTGTTTTGTATCAAAGGTCACAAATAAGGTTTTCTCAGCGAGAGAAGGCCAAAATGAACACTTCATGCAGAACTCCTGTATTTTGATGAAAACTCACTGAAATCCACCTGTAACTTCAAGTTTATGCATCTTTCTATGCTTTCAGGTGGAAACTTGACTGAAAACTCACTTTGAACAAAAGTTATGGCTGTTTTCTGTCGCAGGTCACAAATAGCGTTTTCTCAGCGAGAGAAGGCCAAAAGGAACACTTCATGAAGAACTCCTTTATTTTGAGGAAAACTCACTGAAATCAAGCTGTAACTTCAAGTGTATGCATCTTTCTATGCTTTCAGGTTGAAACTTGACTGAAAACTCACTTTGAACAAAAGTTAGGGCTGTTTTGTGTCGCAGTTCACAAATAGCGTTTTCTCAGCGAGAGAAGGCCAAAATGAACACTTCATGCAGAACTGTTGTATTTTGATGAAAACTCAATGAAATCAAGCTGTAACTTCAAGTTTATGCATCTTTCTATGCTTTCAGGTTGAAACTTGACTGAAAACTCACTTTGAACAAAAGTTATGGCTGTTTTGTGTCACAGGTCACAAATAGCGTTTTCTCAGCGAGAGAAGGCCAAAATGAACACTTCATGCAGAACTCCTGTATTTTGATGAAAACTCACTGAAATCCAACTGTAACTTCAAGGTTATGCATCTTTCTATGCGTTCAGGTAAAAACTTGACTGAAAACTCACTTTGAACAAAAGTTATGGCATTTTTGTATCACAGGTCACAAATAGTGTTTTCTCAACGAGAGAAGGCCAAAATGAACACTTCATGCATAACTCCTGTATTTTGAGGAAAACTCACTGAAATCAAGCTGTAACTTCAAGTTTATGCATCTTTCTATGCTTTCAGGTTGAAACTTGATTGAAAACTCACTTTGAAGAAAAGTTATGGCATTTTTGTGTCACAGGTCACAAATAGTGTTTTCTCAGCGAGAGAAGGCCAAAATGAACACTTCATGCACAACTCCTGTATTTTGAGGAAAACTCACTGAAATCAAGCCGTGACTTCAAGTTTATGCATCTTTCTATGCTTTCAGGTTGAAACTTGACTGAAAACTCACTTTGAACAAAAGTTATGGCATTTTTGTATCACAGGTCACAAATAGTGTTTTCTCAGCGAGAGAAGGCCAAAATGAACACTTCATGCACAACTCCTGTATTTTGAGGAAAACTCACTGAAATCAAGCCGTGACTTCAAGTTTATGCATCTTTCTATGCTTTCAGGTTGAAACTTGACTGAAAACTCACTTTGAACAAAAGTTATGGCATTTTTGTATCACAGGTCACAAATAGTGTTTTCTCAGCGAGAGAAGGCCAAAATGAACACTTCATGCAGAACTGCTGTATTTTGATGAAAACTCAATGAAATCAAGCTGTAACTTCAAGTTTATGCATCTTTCTATGCTTTCAGGTTGAAACTTGATTGAAAACTCACTTTGAAGAAAAGTTATGGCATTTTTGTGTCACAGGTCACAAATAGTGTTTTCTCAGCGAGAGAAGGCCAAAATGAACACTTCATGCACAACTCCTGTATTTTGAGGAAAACTCACTGAAATCAAGCCGTGACTTCAAGTTTATGCATCTTTCTATGCTTTCAGGTTGAAACTTGACTGAAAACTCACTTTGAACAAAAGTTATGGCATTTTTGTATCACAGGTCACAAATAGTGTTTTCTCAGCGAGAGAAGGCCAAAATGAACACTTCATGCACAACTCCTGTATTTTGAGGAAAACTCACTGAAATCAAGCCGTGACTTCAAGTTTATGCATCTTTCTATGCTTTCAGGTTGAAACTTGACTGAAAACTCACTTTGAACAAAAGTTATGGCATTTTTGTATCACAGGTCACAAATAGTGTTTTCTCAGCGAGAGAAGGCCAAAATGAACACTTCATGCAGAACTGCTGTATTTTGATGAAAACTCAATGAAATCAAGCTGTAACTTCAAGTTTATGCATCTTTCTATGCTTTCAGGTTGAAACTTGACTGAAAACTCACTTTGAACAAAAGTTATGGCTGTTTTGTGTCACAGGTCACAAATAGCGTTTTCTCAGCGAGAGAAGGCCAAAATGAACACTTCATGCAGAACTCCTGTATTTTGATGAAAACTCACTGAAATCCAACTGTAACTTCAAGGTTATGCATCTTTCTATGCTTTCAGGTAAAAACTTGACTGAAAACTCAATTTGAACAAAAGTTATGGCATTTTTGTATCACAGGTCACAAATAGTGTTTTCTCAGCGAGAGAAGGCCAAAATGAAAACTTCATGCAGAACTCCTGTATTTTGATGAAAACTCACTGGAATCAAGCTGTAACTTCAAGTTTATTCATCTTTCTATGCTTTCAGGTTGAAACTTGATTGAAAACTCACTTTGAAGAAAAGTTATGGCTGTTTTGTGTCGCAGGTCACAAGTAGCGTTTTCTCAGCGAGAGAAGGCCAAAATTAACACGTCATGCATAACTCCTGTATTTTGAGGAAAACTCACTGAAATCAAGCTGTAACTTCAAGTGTATGCATCTTTCTATGCTTTCAGGTTGAAACTTGACTGAAAACTCACTTTGAACAAAAGTTATGGCTGTTTTGTGTCGCAGGTCACAAATAGCGTTTTCTCAGTGAGAGAAGGCCAAAATGAACACTTCATGCAGAACTCCTTTATTTTGAGGAAAACTCAATGAAATCAAGCTGTAACTTCAAGTTTATGCATCTTTCTTTGATTTCAGGTTGAAAGTTGATTGAAAACTCACTTTGAACAAAAGTTATGGCTGTTTTGTGTCACAGGTCACAAATAGCGTTTTCGCAGCGAGAGAAGGCCAAAATGAACACTTCATGCAGAACTGCTGTATTTTAATGAAAACTCACTGAAATCAAGCTGTAACTTCAAGTTTATGCATCTTTCTATGCTTTCAGGTTGAAACTTGACTGAAAACTCACTTTGAACAAAAGTTATGGCTGTTTTGTGTCACAGGTCACAAATAGCGTTTTCTCAGCGAGAGAAGGCCAAAATGAACACTTCATGCAGAACTCCTGTATTTTGATGAAAACTCACTGAAATCCAACTGTAACTTCAAGGTTTTGCATCTTTCTTTGCGTTCAGGTAAAAACTTGACTGAAAACTCACTTTGAACAAAAGTTATGGCATTTTTGTATCACAGGTCACAAATAGTGTTTTCTCAACGAGAGAAGGCCAAAATGAACACTTCATGCAGAACTCCTGTATTTTGAGGAAAACTCACTGAAATCCAACTGTAACTTCAAGTTTATGCATCTTTCTATGCTTTCAGGTTGAAACTTGATTGAAAACTCACTTTGAAGAAAAGTTATGGCATTTTTGTGTCACAGGTCAAAAATAGTGTTTTCTCAGCGAGAGAAGGCCAAAATGAACACTTCATGCACAACTCCTGTATTTTGAGGAAAATTCACTGAAATCAAGCCGTGACTTCAAGTTAATGCATCTTTCTATGCTTTCAGGTTGAAACTTGACTGAAAACTCACTTTGAACAAAAGTTATGGCATTTTTGTATCACAGGTCACAAATAGTGTTTTCTCAGCGAGAGAAGGCCAAAATGAACACTTCATGCATAACTTCTGTATTTTGAGGAAAACTCACTGAAATCAAGCTGTAACTTCAAGTTTATGCATCTTTCTATGCTTTCAGGTTGAAACTTAACTGAAAACTCACTTTGAACAAAAGTTAGGGCTGTTTTGTGTCGCAGGTCACAAATAGCGTTTTCTCAGCGAGAGAAGGCCAAAATGAAAACTTCATGCAGAACTGCTGTATTTTGATGAAAACTCAATGAAATCAAGCTGTAACTTCAAGTTTATGCATCTTTCTATGCTTTCAGGTTGAAACTTGACTGAAAACTCACTTTGAACAAAAGTTATGGCTGTTTTGTGTCACAGGTCACAAATAGCGTTTTCTCAGCGAGAGAAGGCCAAAATGAACACTTCATGCAGAACTCCTGTATTTTGATGAAAACTCACTGAAATCCAACTGTAACTTCAAGGTTATGCATCTTTCTATGCTTTCAGGTAAAAACTTGACTGAAAATTCAATTTGAACAAAAGTTATGGCATTTTTGTATCACAGGTCACAAATAGTGTTTTCTCAGCGAGAGAAGGCCAAAATGAAAACTTCATGCAGAACTCCTGTATTTTGATGAAAACTCACTGAAATCAAGCTGTAACTTCAAGTTTATGCATCTTTGTATGCTTTTAGGTTGAAACTTGATTGAAAACTCACTTTGAAGAAAAGTTATGGCTGTTTTGTGTCGCAGGTCACAAATAGCGTTTTCTCAGCGAGAGAAGGCCAAAATGAACACTTCATGCAGAACTCCTTTATTTTGAGGAAAACTCAATGAAATCAAGCTGTAACTTCAAGTGTATGCATCTTTCTATGATTTCAGGTTGAAAGTTGATTGAAAACTCACTTTGAACAAAAGTTATGGCTGTTTTGTGTCACAGGTCACAAATAGCGTTTTCGCAGCGAGAGAAGGCCAAAATGAACACTTCATGCAGAACTCTTGTATTTTGATGAAAACTCACTGAAATCCACCTCTAACTCAAGTTCATGCATCTTTCTATGCTTTCAGGTTGAAACTAGAGTGAAAACTCACTTTGAACAAAAGTTATGGCTGTTTTGTGTCACAGGTCACAAATAGCGTTTTCTCAGCGAGAGAAGGCAAAAATGAACACTTCATGCAGAACTCCTGTATTTTGAGGAAAACTCACTGAAATCCAACTGTAACTTCAAGTTTATTCATCTTTCTATGCTTTCAGGTTGAAACTTGACTGAAAAATCACTTTGAAGAAAAGTTATGGCTGTTTTGTGTCACATGTCACAAATAGCGTTTTCTCAGCGAGAGAAGGTCAAAATGAACACTTCATGCAGAACTCCTGTATTTTTAGGAAAACTTAGTGAAATCCACCTGTAACTTCAAGTTTATGAATTTTTCTATGCTTTCAGGTTGAAACTTGACTGAAAACTCACTTTGAAAAAAAGTTATGGCTGTTTTGTATCACAGGTCACAAATAGTGTTTTCTCAGCGAGAGAAGGCCAAAATGAAAACTTCATTCATAACTCCTGTATTTTTTGGAAAACTGCATGAAATCCACCTGTAACTGGAAGTTTATGCATTTTTCTATGCTTTCAGGTTGAAACTTGACTGAAAACTCACTTTGAACAAAAGTTATGGCTGTTTTTTATTACAGGTCACAAATAGTGTTTTCTCAGCGAGAGAAGGTCAAAATGAACACTTCATGCAGAACTCCTGTATTTTTAGGAAAACTTAGTGAAATCCACCTGTAACTTCAAGTTTATGAATTTTTCTATGCTTTCAGGTTGAAACTTTACTGAAAACTCACTTTGAAGAAAAGTTATGGCATTTTTGTATCACAGGTCACAAATAGTGTTTTCTCAGCGAGAGAAGGCCAAAATGAACAATTCATGCAGAACTCTTGTATTTTGAGGAAAACTCACTGAAATCTAGCTGTAACTTCAAGTTTATGCATCTTTCTATGCTTTCAGGTTGAAACTTGACTGAAAACTCACTTTCAAAAAAAGTTATGGCTGTTTTGTATCACAGGTCACAAATAGTGTTTTCTCAGCGAGAGAAGGTCAAAATGAACACTTCATGCAGAACTCCTGTATTTTGAGGAAAACTTAGTGAAATCCACCTGTAACTTCTCTTTAAATCATCTTTCTATGCTTTCAGGTTGAAACTTGACTGAAAACTCACTTTGAACAAAAGTTATGGCTGTTTTGTATCACAGGTCACAAATAGTGTTTTCTCAGCGAGAGAAGGTCAAAATGAACACTTCATGCAGAACTCCTGTATTTTGAGGAAAACTTAGTGAAATCCACCTGTAACTTCAAGTTTATGAATTTTTCTATGCTTTCAGGTTGAAACTTGACTGAAAACTCACTTTTAACAAAAGTTATGGCTGTTTTTTATCACAGGTCACAAATAGTGTTTTCTCAGCGAGAGAAGGTCAAAATGAACACTTCATGCAGAACTCCTGTATTTTTAGGAAAACTTAGTGAAATCCACCTGTAACTTCAAGTTTATGAATTTTTCTATGCTTTCAGGTTGAAACTTGACTGAAAACTCACTTTGAAAAAAAGTTATGGCTGTTTTGTATCACAGGTCACAAATAGTGTTTTCTCAGCGAGAGAAGGCCAAAATGAAAACTTCATTCATAACTCCTGTATTTTTTGGAAAACTGCATGAAATCCACCTGTAACTGGAAGTTTATGCATCTTTCTATGGTTTCAGGTTGAAACTTGACTGAAAACTCAGTTCGAAAAATTTATGGCTGTTTTGTATCAAAGGTCACAAATAAGGTTTTCTCAGCGAGAGAAGGCCAAAATTAACACTTCATGCATAACTCCTGTATTTTGATGAAAACTCACTGAAATCCACCTATAACTTCAAGTTCATGCATCTTTCTATGCTTTCAGATTGAAACTTGACTGAAAACTCACTTTGAAGAAAAGTTATGGCATTTTTGTGTCACAGGTCACAAATAGTGTTTTCTCAGCGAGAGAAAGCCAAAATGAACACTTCATGCAGAACTCCTGTATTTTGAGGAAAACTCAATGAAATCAAGCTGTAACTTCAAGTTTATTCATCTTTCTATGCTTTCACGTTGAAACTAGAGTGAAAACTCACTTTGAACAAAAGTTATGGCTGTTTTGTGTCACAGGTCACAAATAGCGTTTTCTCAGCGAGAGAAGGCCAAAATGAACACTTCATGCAGAACTCCTGTATTTTGAGGAAAACTCACTGAAATCCAACTGTAACTTCAAGTTTTTGCATCTTTCTATGCTTTCAGGTTGAAACTTGACTGAAAGCTCACTTTGAAAAAAGTTATGGCTGTTTTTGTGTCACATGTCACAAATAGCGTTTTCTCAGCGAGAGAAGGCCAATATGAACACTTCATGCAGAACTCCTGTATTTTGATGAAAACTCACTGAAATCCACCTGTAACTTCAAGTTTATGCATCTTTCTATGCTTTCAGGTTGAAACTTGACTGAAAACTCACTTTGAAAAAAAGTTATGGCTGTTTTGTATCACAGGTCACAAATACTGTTTTCTCAGCGAGAGAAGTTCAAAATGAACACTTCATGCATAACTGCTGTATTTTGAGGAAAACTCACTGAAATCCACCTCTAACTTCTCTTTCATGCATCTTTCTATGCTTTCAGGTTGAAACTTGACTGAAAACTCACTCTGAACAAAAGTTATGGCTGTTTTGTATCACAGGTCACAAATATGGTTTTCTCAGCGAGAGAAGGCCAAAATGAAAACTTCATTCATAACTCCTGTATTTTTTGGAAAACTGCATGAAATCCACCTGTATCTTCAAGTTTATGCATCTTTCTATGCTTTCAGTTTAAAACTTGACTGAAAACTCACTTAGAACAAAAGTTATGGCTGTTTTGTGTCACAGGTCACAAATAGCGTTTTCGCAGCGAGAGAAGGACAAAATGAACACTTCATGCAGAACTCCTGTATTTTGATGAAAACTCACTGAAATCCACCTATAACTTCAAGTTCATGCATCTTTCTATGCTTTCAGATTGAAACTTGACTGAAAACTCACTTTGAACAAAAGTTATGGCTGTTTTATGTCACAGGTCACAAATAGTGTTTTCTCAGCGAGAGAAGGCCAAAATGAACACTTCATGCAGAACTCCTGTATTTTGAGGAAAACTCACTGAAATCAAGCTGTAACTTCAAGTTTATTCATCTTTCTATGCTTTCACGTTGAAACTTGACTGAAAACTCACTTTGAAAAAAGTTATGGCTGTTTTGTGTCACATGTAAAAAATAGCGTTTTCTCAGCGAGAGAAGGCCAATATGAACACTTCATGCAGAACTCCTGTATTTTGATGAAAACTCACTGAAATCCACCTGTAACTTCAAGTTTATGCATCTTTCTATGCTTTCAGGTTGAAACTTGACTGAAAACTCACTTTGAACAAAAGTTATGGCATTTTTGTATCACAGGTCACAAATAGTGTTTTCTCAGCGAGAGAAGGCCAAAATGAACACTTCATGCATAACTCCTGTATTTTGAGGAAAACTGCATGAAATCCACCTGTAACTTCAAGTTTATGCATCTTTCTATGCTTTCAGGTTGAAACTTGACTGAAAACTCACTTTGAAGAAAAGTTAAGACATTTTTGTATCACATTTCACAAATATTGTTTTCTCAACGAGAGAAGGCCAAAATGAACACTTCATGCACAACTCCTGTATTTTGATGAAAACTCCCTGAAATCAAGCTGTACCTTCAAGTTTATGCATCTTTCTATGCTTTCAGGTTGAAACTTGACTGAAAAATTACTTTGAAAAAAGTTATGGCTGTTTTGTGTCACATGTAAAAAATAGCGTTTTCTCAGCGAGAGAAGGCCAATATGAACACTTCATGCAGAACTCCTGTATTTTGATGAAAACTCACTGAAATCCACCTGTAACTTCAAGTTTATGCATCTTTCTATGCTTTCAGGTTGAAACTTGACTGAAAACTCACTTTGAACAAAAGTTATGGCATTTTTGTATCACAGGTCACAAATAGTGTTTTCTCAGCGAGAGAAGGCCAAAATGAACACTTCATGCATAACTCCTGTATTTTGAGGAAAACTGCATGAAATCCACCTGTAACTTCAAGTTTATGCATCTTTCTATGCTTTCAGGTTGAAACTTGACTGAAAACTCACTTTGAAGAAAAGTTAAGACATTTTTGTATCACATTTCACAAATATTGTTTTCTCAACGAGAGAAGGCCAAAATGAACACTTCATGCACAACTCCTGTATTTTGATGAAAACTCCCTGAAATCAAGCTGTACCTTCAAGTTTATGCATCTTTCTATGCTTTCAGGTTGAAACTTGACTGAAAAATTACTTTGAACAAACGTTATGGCTGTTTTGTGTCACAGGTCACAAATAGTGTTTTCTCAGCGAGAGAAGGCCAAAATGAACACTTCATGCATAACTCCTGTATTTTGAGGAAAACTGCATGAAATCCACCTGTAACTTCAAGTTTATGCATCTTTCTATGCTTTCAGGTTGAATCTTGACTGAAAACTCACTTTGAAGAAAAGTTATGGCATTTTTGTATCACATTTCACAAATAGTGTTTTCTCAGCGAGAGAAGGCCAAAATGAACACTTCATGCAGAACTCCTGTATTTTGATGAAAACTCACTGAAATCAAGCTGAAACTCAAGTTTATGCATCTTTCTATGCTTTCAGAATGAAACTTGACTGAAAACTCACTTTGAACAAAAGTTATGGCTGATTTGTGTCAAAGGTCACGAATAGAGTTTTCTCAGCGAGAGAAGGCCAAAATGAACACTTCATGCAGAACTCCTGTATTTTGATGAAAACTCACTAAAATCCACCTGTAACTTCAAGTTTATCCAGCTTTCTATGCTTTCAGGTTGAAACTTGACTGAAAACTCACTTTGAACAAAAGTTATGGCTGTTTTGTGTCACAGGTCACGAATAGCGTTTTCTCAGCGAGAGAAGGCCAAAATGAAAACTTCATGCAGAACTCCTGTATTTTGATGAAAACTCACTGAAATCCACCTGCAACTTCAAGTTTATGCATCTTTCTATGCTTTCAGGTTGAAACTTGACTGAAAACTCACTTTGAACAAAAGTTATGGCTGTTTTGTATCACAGGTCACGAATAACGTTTTCTCAGCGAGAGAAGGCCAAAATGAACACTTCATGCAGAACTCCTGTATTTTGAGGAAAACTGAGTGAAATCTATGTGTAACTTCATGTTTATGAACACTTCATGTATAACTCCTGTATTTTGAGGAAAACTGCCTGAAATCCACTTCTAACTTCAAGTTTATGTATCTTTCTTTGCTTTCAGGTTTAAACTTGACTGAAAACTCACTTTGAACAAAAGTTATGGCTGTTTTGTATCACAGGTCACAAATAGTGTTTTCTCAGCGAGAGAAGGCCAAAATGAACACTTCATGCATAACTCCTGTATTCTTTAGAAAACTGCATGAAATCTACCTGTAACTTCAAGTTTATGCATCTTTCTATGCTTTCAGGTTGAAACTTGACTGAAAACTCACTTTGAAAAAAAGTTATGGCTGTTTTGTATCACAGGTCACAAATAGTGTTTTCTCAGCGAGAGAAGGCCAAAATGAACACTTCATGCAGAACTCCTGTATTTTGAGGAAAACTCACTGAAATCAAGCTGTAACTTCAAGTTTATTCATCTTTCTATGCTTTCACGTTGAAACTAGAGTGAAAACTCACTTTGAACAAAAGTTATGGCTGTTTTGTGTCACAGGTCACAAATAGCGTTTTCTCAGCGAGAGAAGGCCAAAATGAACACTTCATGCAGAACTCCTGTATTTTGAGGAAAACTCACTGAAATCCAACTGTAACTTCAAGTTTTTGCATCTTTCTATGCTTTCAGGTTGAAACTTGACTGAAAGCTCACTTTGAAAAAAGTTATGGCTGTTTTTGTGTCACATGTCACAAATAGCGTTTTCTCAGCGAGAGAAGGCCAATATGAACACTTCATGCAGAACTCCTGTATTTTGATGAAAACTCACTGAAATCCACCTGTAACTTCAAGTTTATGCATCTTTCTATGCTTTCAGGTTGAAACTTGACTGAAAACTCACTTTGAAAAAAAGTTATGGCTGTTTTGTATCACAGGTCACAAATACTGTTTTCTCAGCGAGAGAAGTTCAAAATGAACACTTCATGCATAACTGCTGTATTTTGAGGAAAACTCACTGAAATCCACCTCTAACTTCTCTTTCATGCATCTTTCTATGCTTTCAGGTTGAAACTTGACTGAAAACTCACTCTGAACAAAAGTTATGGCTGTTTTGTATCACAGGTCACAAATATGGTTTTCTCAGCGAGAGAAGGCCAAAATGAAAACTTCATTCATAACTCCTGTATTTTTTGGAAAACTGCATGAAATCCACCTGTAACTTCAAGTTTATGCATCTTTCTATGCTTTCAGTTTAAAACTTGACTGAAAACTCACTTAGAACAAAAGTTATGGCTGTTTTGTGTCACAGGTCACAAATAGCGTTTTCGCAGCGAGAGAAGGACAAAATGAACACTTCATGCAGAACTCCTGTATTTTGATGAAAACTCACTGAAATCCACCTATAACTTCAAGTTCATGCATCTTTCTATGCTTTCAGATTGAAACTTGACTGAAAACTCACTTTGAAGAAAAGTTATGGCATTTTTTATGTCACAGGTCACAAATAGTGTTTTCTCAGCGAGAGAAGGCCAAAATGAACACTTCATGCAGAACTCCTGTATTTTGAGGAAAACTCACTGAAATCAAGCTGTAACTTCAAGTTTATTCATCTTTCTATGCTTTCACGTTGAAACTTGACTGAAAACTCACTTTGAAAAAAGTTATGGCTGTTTTGTGTCACATGTAAAAAATAGCGTTTTCTCAGCGAGAGAAGGCCAATATGAACACTTCATGCAGAACTCCTGTATTTTGATGAAAACTCACTGAAATCCACCTGTAACTTCAAGTTTATGCATCTTTCTATGCTTTCAGGTTGAAACTTGACTGAAAACTCACTTTGAACAAAAGTTATGGCATTTTGTATCACAGGTCACAAATAGTGTTTTCTCAGCGAGAGAAGGCCAAAATGAACACTTCATGCATAACTCCTGTATTTTGAGGAAAACTGCCTGAAATCCACTTCTAACTTCAAGTTTATGTATCTTTCTTTGCTTTCAGGTTTAAACTTGACTGAAAACTCACTTTGAACAAAAGTTATGGCTGTTTTGTATCACAGGTCACAAATAGTGTTTTCTCAGCGAGAGAAGGCCAAAATGAACGCTTCATGCATAACTCCTGTATTCTTTAGAAAACTGCATGAAATCTACCTGTAACTTCAAGTTTATGCATCTTTCTATGCTTTCAGGTTGAAACTTGACTGAAAACTCACTTTGAAAAAAAGTTATGGCTGTTTTGTATCACGGGTCACAAATAGTGATTTCTCAGCGAGAGAAGGCCAAAATGAACACTTCATGCATAACTCCTGTATTTTGAGGAAAACTGCATGAAATCCACCTGTAACTTCAAGTTTATGCATCTTTCTATGCTTTCAGGTTGAAACTTGACTGAAAACTCACTTTGAAGAAAAGTTAAGACATTTTTGTATCACATTTCACAAATATTGTTTTCTCAACGAGAGAAGGCCAAAATGAACACTTCATGCACAACTCCTGTATTTTGAGGAAAACTCACTAAAATCCACCTGTAACTTCAAGTTCATGCATCTTTCTATGCTTTCAGGTTGAAACTTGACTGAAAAATTACTTCGAACAAAAGTTATGGCTGTTTTGTGTCACAGGTCACAAATAGTGTTTTCTCAGCGAGAGAAGGCCAAAATGAACACTTCATGCATAACTCCTGTATTTTGAGGAAAACTGCATGAAATCCACCTGTAACTTCAAGTTTATGCATCTTTCTATGCTTTCAGGTTGAATCTTGACTGAAAACTCACTTTGAAGAAAAGTTATGGCATTTTTGTATCACATTTCACAAATAGTGTTTTCTCAGCGAGAGAAGGCCAAAATGAACACTTCATGCAGAACTCCTGTATTTTGATGAAAACTCACTGAAATCAAGCTGAAACTCAAGTTTATGCATCTTTCTATGCTTTCAGAATGAAACTTGACTGAAAACTCACTTTGAACAAAAGTTATGGCTGATTTGTGTCAAAGGTCACGAATAGAGTTTTCTCAGCGAGAGAAGGCCAAAATGAACACTTCATGCAGAACTCCTGTATTGTGATGAAAACTCACTAAAATCCACCTGTAACTTCAAGTTTATTCAGCTTTCTATGCTTTCAGGTTGAAACTTGACTGAAAACTCACTTTGAACAAAAGTTATGGCTGTTTTGTGTCACAGGTCACGAATAGCGTTTTCTCAGCGAGAGAAGGCCAAAATGAAAACTTCATGCAGAACTCCTGTATTTTGATGAAAACTCACTGAAATCCACCTGTAACTTCAAGTTTATGCATCTTTCTATGCTTTCAGGTTGAAACTTGACTGAAAACTCACTTTGAACAAAAGTTATGGCTGTTTTGTATCACAGGTCACGAATAACGTTTTCTCAGCGAGAGAAGGCCAAAATGAACACTTCATGCAGAACTCCTGTATTTTGAGGAAAACTGAGTGAAATCTACGTGTAACTTCATGTTTATGAACACTTCATGTATAACTCCTGTATTTTGAGGAAAACTGCCTGAAATCCACTTCTAACTTCAAGTTTATGTATCTTTCTTTGCTTTCAGGTTTAAACTTGACTGAAAACTCACTTTGAACAAAAGTTATGGCTGTTTTGTATCACAGGTCACAAATAGTGTTTTCTCAGCGAGAGAAGGCCAAAATGAACACTTCATGCATAACTCCTGTATTCTTTAGAAAACTGCATGAAATCTACCTGTAACTTCAAGTTTATGCATCTTTCTATGCTTTCAGGTTGAAACTTGACTGAAAACTCACTTTGAAAAAAAGTTATGGCTGTTTTGTATCACGGGTCACAAATAGTGATTTCTCAGCGAGAGAAGGCCAAAATGAACACTTCATGCAGAACTCCTTTATTTTGAGGAAAACTGTCTGAAATCCACCTCTAACTTCAAGTTTATGCATCTTTCTATGCTTTCAGGTTGAACTTTCACTTCGAAGTCATTTTAAAAAAAAATTATGTCTTTGATGATCACGGTTCACGAAGACTGTTTTCAAAACAAAAGAAGACATTTTAATCATTTCATGCAGAACTCCATTAGTTTGAGCAAAGCTGGCTTAAAAGCACCTGTTACTTATAAATTTTCATCATTCGGTGTTTTCAGATTTGAAGTTCACTGAAAGGTCAGTGTGATCAAGAGTTCCAGCATTTGTGATCAAAGGTCACACAATGCCTTTTACCAGCGAGAGTCCTCTGGAGTGAACACTTAATGCTGAACTCCCTTATTTAGAAGAAAACTGACTGAAATCCACGTGTCATGTCAAGGTAATGTAATTTTCATTGTATCCAGGTTTAAACTTGTCTGAAAACTCACTTTGAACAAAAGTTATGGCTGTTTTGTATCACAGGTCACAAATAGCGTTTTCTAAGCGAGAGAAGGCCAAAATGAACACTTCAAGCATAACTCCTGTATTTTGAGGAAAAATGCCTGAAATCCACCTCGAACTTAAAGTCCATTCATCATTTTATGCTTTCAGGTTGAAACTTGACTGAAAATTCACTTTGAAAAAAAATTATGGCTGTTTTGTATCACGGGTCACAAATAGTGTTTTCTCAGCGAGAGAAGGCCAAAATGACCACTTCATGCATAACTCCTGTATTTTGAGAAAAAATGCCTGAAATCCACCTGTAACTTCAAATTTAAGCATTTTTCTATGCTTTCAGGTTGAAACTTGACTGAAAACTCACTTTAACAAAAGTTATGGCTGTTTTGTATCACAGGTCACGAATAACGTTTTCTCAGCGAGAGAAGGCCAAAATGAACACTTCATGCAGAACTCCTGTATTTTGAGGAAAACTGAGTGAAATCTACGTGTAACTTCATGTTTATGAACACTTCATGCATAACTCCTGTATTTTGAGGAAAACTGCCTGAAATCCCCCTCTAACTTCAAATTTATGCATCTTTCTATGCTTTCAGGTTGAAACTTGACTGAAAACTCACTTTTAACAAAAGTTATGGCTGTTTTGTATCACAGGTCACAAATAGCGTTTTCTCAGCGAGAGAAGGCCAAAATGAACACTTCATGCAGAACTCCTGTATTTTTTGGAAAACTCAGTAAAATCCACCTGCAACTTCAAGTTTATGCATCTTTCTATGATTTCTGGTTGAAACTTGACTGAAAACTAACTTTGAACAAAAGATATGGTTGTTTTGTATCACAGGTCACAATAGTGTTTTCTCAGCGAAAGAAGGCCAAAATGAAAACTTCATGCAGAACTCCTGTATTTTTTGGAAAACTGCCTGAAATCCACCTGTAACTTCAAGTTTATGCATCTTTCTATGCTTTCAGGTTGAAACTTGACTGAAAACTCACTTTGAACAAAAGATATGGTTGTTTTGTATCACAGGTCACAATAGTGTTTTCTCAGCGAAAGAATGCCAAAATGAAAACTTCATGCATAACTCCTGTATTTTGAGGAAAACTGAGTGAAATCCACCTGTAACTTCTCTTTTATGCATCTTCTAATGATTTCAGGTTAAAACTTGACTGAAAACTCACTTTGAACAAAAGTTATGGCTGTTTTGTATCACAGGTCACAAATAGTGTATTCTCAGCGAGAGAAGGCCAAAATGAACACTTCATGCGTAACTCCTGTATTTTGAGGAAAACTGACTGAAATTCACTTATAACTTCTCTTTGATGCATCTTTCTATGCTTTCAGGTTGAACTTCCACTTCGAAGACATTTTGAAAAAAAATTACGTCTTTGATGATCACGGTTCACGAAGACTGTTTTCAAAACAAAAGAAGACATTTTAAACATTTCATGCAGAACTCCATCAGTTTGACCAAAGCTGGCTTAAAACCACCTGTTACTTCAAAATTTTCATCATTCTGTGTTTTCAGATTTGAAGTTCACTGAAAGGTCAGTGTGATCAAGAGTTCCAGAATTTGTGATCACAGGTCACACAATGCCTTTTACCAGCGAGAGTCCTCTGGAGTGAACACTTCTTGCTGAACTCCCTTCTTTAGAGGAAAACTGACTGAAATCCACCTGTAACGTCTCTTTTATGCATCTTTCTATGCTTTCAGGTTGAAACTTGACTGAAAACTCACGTTGAATAAAGGTTATGGCTGTTTTATATCAAAGGTCACAAATAGTGTTTTCGCAGCGAGAGAAGGCCAAAATGAACACTTCATACATAACTCCTGTATTTTGATGAACACTGAGTGAAATACACCTGTAACGTCAAGTTAATTCATCTTTCTATGCTTTCAGGTTGAAACTTGACTGAAAACTCACTTTGAAAAAAAGTTATGGCTGTTTTGTATGACAGGTCAAAAATAGCGTTTTCTCAGCGAGAGAAGGCCAAAATGAACACTTCATGCAGAACTCGTGTATTTTGAGGAAAAGTGAGTGAAATCCACCTGGAACTTCAAGTTTATGTGTCTTTCTATGCTTTCAGGTTGAAACTTGACTGAAAACTAACTTTGAACAAAAGTTATGGCTGTTTTTTGTATCACAAGTCATGATTAGTGTTTTCACAGTGACAGAAGACCAAAATTAACACTTCATGCGTAACTCCTGTATTTTGAGGAAAACTGCCTGAAATCCAAAGCTAACTTCTCTTTTATGCATCTTTCTATGCTTTCAGGTTGAAACTTGATTGAAAACTCACTTTGATAGAAAAAATTATGGTTGTTTTGTATCACAAGTCACACATAGCGTTTTCTCAGCAAGAGAAGGCCAAAATAAACAATTCATGCTTAACTCCTGTATTTTTTGGAAAACTGCATGAAATCCACCTGTAAATTCTCCTTTATGCATTTTTCTATGCTTTAAGGTTGAAACTTGACTGAAAACTCACTTTGAACAAAAGTTATGGCTGTTTTGTATCACAGGTCACAAATAGTGTTTTCACAGTGAGAGAAGGCCAAAATGAACACTTCATGCAGAACTCCTTTATTTTGAGGAAAACTCAATGAAATCAAGCTGTAACTTCAAGTTTATGCATCTTTCTATGATTTCAGGTTGAAAGTTGATTGAAAACTCACTTTGAACAAAAGTTATGGCTGTTTTGTGTCACAGGTCACAAATAGTGTTTTCGCAGCGAGAGAAGGCCAAAATGAACACTTCATGCAGAACTCCTGTATTTTGATGAAAACTCACTGAAATCCACCTCTAACTCAAGTTCATGCATCTTTCTATGCTTTCAGGTTGAAACTTGACTGAAAACTCACTTTGAACAAAAGTTATGGGTGTTTTGTGTAACATGTCACAAATAGCGTTTTCTCAGCGAGAGAAGGCCAAAATGAACACTTCATGCAGAACTCCTGTATTTTGATGAAAACTCACTGAAATCCACCTGTAAGTTCAAGTTTATGCATCTTTCTATGCTTTCATGTTGAAACTTGACTGAAAACTCACTTTGAACAAAAGTTATAGCATTTTTGTATCACAGGTCACAAATAGTGTTTTCTCAGCGAGAGAAGGCCAAAATGAACACTTCATGCAGAACTCTTGTATTTTGAGGAAAACTCACTGACATCTAGCTGTCACTTCAAGTTTATGCATCTTTCGATGCTTTCAGGTTGAAACTTGACTGAAAACCCACTTTGAACAAAATTTATGGCTGTTTTGTATCACAGGTCACAAATAGTGTTTTCACAGCGAGAGAAGGCCAAAATAAACACTTCATGCAGAACTCCTGTATTTTGATGAAAACTCACTGAAATCAAGCTGTAACTTCAAGTTTATGCATCTTTCTATGCTTTCAGAATGAAACTTGACTGAAAACTCACTTTGACCAAAAGTTATGGCTGTTTTGTGTCACAGGTAACGAATAGCGTTTTCTCAGCGAGAGAAGGCCAAAAGGAACACTTCATGCAGAACTCCTGTATTTTGAGGAAAACTCACTAAAATCCACCTGTAACTTCAAGTTTATGCAGCTTTCTATGCTTTCAGGTTGAAACTTGACTGAAAACTCACTTTGAAGAAAAGTTATGGCATTTTTGTATCACAGGTCACAAATAGTGTTTTCTCAGCGAGAGAAGGCCAAAATGAACACTTCATGCAGAACTCCTGTATTTTGAGGAAAACTCACTGAAATCAAGCTGTAACTTCAAGTTTATGCATCTTTCTATGCTTTCAGGTTGAAACTTGATTGAAAACTTACTTTGAAGAAAAGTTATGGCTGTTTTGTGTCGCAGGTCACAAATAGCGTTTTCTCAGCGAGAGAAGGCCAAAATGAACACTTCATGCATAACTCTTGTATTTTGAGGAAAACTGCCTGAAATCCACCTCTAACTTCAAATTTATGCATCTTTCTATGCTTTCAGTTTGAAACTTGATTGAAAACTCACTTTGAATAAAAGTTATGGCTGTTTTGTATCACAGGTCACAAATAGTGTTTTCTCAGCAAGAGAAGGCCCAAATGAACACTTCATGCATAACTCCTGTATTTTGTGGAAAACTGCCTGAAATCAACCTCTAACTTCTCTTTTATGCATCTTTCTATGCTTTCAGTTTGAAACTTGACTGAAATCTCACTTTGAACAAAAGTTTTGGCTGTTTTGAATCACAGGTCACAAATAGTTTTTTTCTCAGCGAGAGAGGGCCAAAATGAACACTTCATGCATAACTCCTTTATTTTGAAGAAAATTGCATGAAATCCACCTGTAACTTCAAATTTATGCGTCTTTCTATACTTTCAGGTTGAAACTTGACTGAAAACTCACTTTGAACAAAAGTTATGGCTGTTTTGTTTCACAGGTCAAAAATATTGTTTTCTCAGCGAGAGAAGGCCAAAATGAACACTTCATGCATAACTCCTGTATTTTTTGGAAAACTCAGTGAAATCCACCTGCAACTTCAAGTTTATGCATCTTTCTATGATTTCTGGTTGAAACTTGACTGAAAACTAACTTTGAACAAAATATATGGTTGTTTTGTATCACAGGTCACAATAGTGTTTTCTCAGCGAAAGAAGGCCAAAATGAAAACTTCATGCAGAACTCCTGTATTTTTTGGAAAACTACCTGAAATCCACCTGTAACTTCAAGTTTATGCATCTTTCTATGCTTTCAGGTTGAAACTTGACTGAAAACTCACTTTGAACAAAATTTATGGCTGTTTTGTATCACAGGTCACAAATAGTGTTTTCACAGCGAAACAATGCCAAAATGAACACTTCATCCATACCTACTGTATTTTTTGGAAAACTGCATGAAATCCAACTCTGACTTCTCTTTTATGCATCTTTCTATGCTTTCAGGTTGAAACTTGATTGAAAACTCACTTTGATACAAAAAAATATGGCTGTTTTGTATCACAAGTCACAAATAGCGTTTTCTCAGGGAGAGAAGGCCAAAATAAACAATTCATGCATAACTCCTGTATTTTTTTGGAACCCTGCATGAAATCCACCTGTAAAATCTCCTTTATGCATCTTTCTATGCTTTAAGGTTGAAACTTGACTGAAAACTCACTTTGAAATAAAGTAATGGTTTTTTTGTGTCACAGGTCACAAATAGTGTTTTCAAAGCGAGAGAAGGCCAAAATGAACACTTCATGCATAACTCTTGTATTTTTTGGAAAACTCAGTGAAATCCACCTGTAACTTCAAGTTTATTCATCTTTCCATGATTTCTGGTTAAAACTTGACTGAAAACTAACTTTGAACAAAAGATATGGTTGTTTTGTATCACAGGTCACAATAGTGTTTTCTCAGCGAAAGAATGCCAAAATGAAAACTTCATGCATAACTCCTGTATTTTGAGGAAAACTGAGTGAAATCCACCTGTAACTTCTCTTTTATGCATCTTCTAATGATTTCAGGTTAAAACTTGACTGAAAACTCACTTTGAACAAAAGTTATGGCTGTTTTGTGTAACATGTCACAAATAGCGTTTTCTCAGCGAGAGAAGGCCAAAATGAACACTTCATGCAGAACTCCTGTATTTTGATGAAAACTCACTGAAATCCACCTGTAAGTTCAAGTTTATGCATCTTTCTATGCTTTCATGTTGAAACTTGACTGAAAACTCACTTTGAACAAAAGTTATAGCATTTTTGTATCACAGGTCACAAATAGTGTTTTCTCAGCGAGAGAAGGCCAAAATGAACACTTCATGCAGAACTCTTGTATTTTGAGGAAAACTCACTGACATCTAGCTGTCACTTCAAGGTTATGCATCTTTCGATGCTTTCAGGTTGAAACTTGACTGAAAACCCACTTTGAAAAAAAGTTATGGCCGTTTTGTGTCACAGGTCACAAATAGCGTTTTCTCAGCGAGAGAAAGCCAAAATGAACACTTCATGCATAACTCCTGTATTTTTTGAAAAAATGACTAAAATCTACCTGTCACTTCAAGTTCATGCATCTTTCTATGCTTTCAGATTGAAACTTGACTGAAAACTCACTTTGAAGAAAAGTTATGGCATTTTTGTGTCACAGGTCACAAATAGTGTTTTCTCAGCGAGAGAAAGCCAAAATGAACACTTCATGCATAACTCCTGTATTTTTTGAAAAAATGACTAAAATCTACCTGTAACTTCAAGTTTATGCATTTTTCTATGCTTTCAGGTTGGAACTTGATTGAAAACTCACTTTGAACAAAAGTTATGGCTGTTTTTTATCACAGGTCACAAATAGCGTTTTCTCAGCGAGAGAAGGCCAAAATGAACACTTCATGCAGAACTCCTGTATTTTTTGGAAAACAGCATGAAATCCACCTGTTACTTCTCTTTTATGCATCCCTCTATTCTTTCAGGTTGAAACTTTACTGAAAACTCACTTTGAACAAAAGTTTTGGCTGTTTTGTATCACAGGTCACAAATAGCGTTTTCTCAGCGAGAGAAAGCCAAAATGAAGACTTCATGCATAACTCCTGTATTTTGAGGAAAACTGAGTGAAATTCACCTGTAACTTCAAGTTTATGCATCATTCTATGCTTTCAGGTTGAAACTTGACTAAAAACTCACTTTGAACAAAAGTAATGGCTTTTTTGTATCACAGGTCACAAATAGTGTTTTCAGTGCGAGAGAAGGCCAAAATAAACACTTCATGCATAACTCCTGTATTTTGAGGAAAACTGCATGAAATCCACCTCTAACTTCTCTTTCATGCATCTTTCTATGCTTTCAGGTTGAAACTTGACTGAAAACTCACTTTGAACAAAAGTTATGGCTGTTTTGTATCACAGGTCACAAATAGTGTTTTCTCAGCGAGAGAAGGCCTAAATGAACAATTCATGCATAACTCCTGTATTTTTTGGAAAACTGCCAGAAATCCACCTTTAATTTAAAGTTTATGCATCTTTCTATAATTTCAGGTTAAAACTTGACTGAAAACTCACTTTGAACAAAAGTTATGGCTGTTTTGTATCACAGGTCACAAATAGTGTTTTCATTATGAGAGAAGGCCAAAATAAAAACTTCATGCATTACTCCTTTATTTTTTTGAAAACTTCATGAAATCCACCTGTAACTTCAAGTTTATGCATCTTTCTATAATTTCAGGTTAAAACTTGACTGAAAACTCACTTTGAACAAAAATTATGGCTTTTTTGTATCACAGGTCACAAATAGTGTTTTCACAGCGAGAGAAGGCCAAAATGAACACTTCATGCGTAACTCCTGTATTTTTTGGAAAACTGCCAGAAATCCACCTTTAATTTAAAGTTTATGCATCTTTCCATAATTTCAGGTTAAAACTTGACTGAAAACTCACTTTGAAAAAAAGTTATGGCTTTTTTGTATCACAGGTCACAAATAGCGTTTTCTCAGCGGGAGAAGGCCAAAATGAACACTTCATGCATAACTCCTGTATTTTTTTGAAAACTTCATGAAATCCACCTCTAACTTAAAGAATATGCATCTTTGTATAATTTCTGGTTAAAACATGACTGAAAACTCACTTTGAAAAAAGGTTATGGCTGTTTTGTATCACAGGTCACAAATAGTGTTTTCTCAGCGAGAGAAGGCCAAAATGTACACTTCATGCAGAACTCCTGTATTTTTTTGAAAACTGCCTGAAATCCACCTGTAACTTCAAGTTTATGCATCTTTCTATGCTTTCAGGTGGAAACTTGACTGAAAACTCACTTTGAACAAAAGTTATGGCTGTTTTTTATCACAGGTCACAAATAGTGTTTTCTCAGGGAGAGAAGGCCAAAATGAACACTTCATGCATAACTCATGTATTTTGAGGAAAACTGAGGGAAATCAACCTGTAACTTCAAGTTTATGCATCTTTCTATGCTTTCAGTTGGAAACTTGACTGAAAACTCACTTTGAACAAAAGTTATGGCTGTTTTGTATCACAGGTCACAAATAGTGTTTTCAAAGCGAGAGAAGGCCAAAATGAGCACTTCATGCATAACTCCTTCATTTTGAGGAAAACTGCGTGAAATTCACGTGTAACTTCTCTTTTATGCACCTTTCTATACTTTCAGGTTGAAACTTGACTGAAAACTCACTTTAAACAAAAGTTATGGCTGTTTTGTATCACAGGTCACAAATAGCTTTTTCTCAGCGAGAGAAGACCAAAATGAACACTTCATGCATAACTCCTGTATTTTGAGGAAAACTGAGTGAAAACTGGCTCTCCAATAAGCCGGCCAGACCACTTCATAATGTGGTTCAGTGAGTTTTTGTTTTGAAGTGACAAATTCCAAAACCAAGAGACCAGGGCGAAGGATAAAAAAGACTCGATAAAAGCACGATAAAACAGGGTCAGCATCGATCTATCAATGTTAAAACGGGCCAGTCTCCGAAGTCAAAACAAGCGCTGATGTCCCTTTTTACACACAGCTTCACAGTTTAAGCTGAAAGTTAGTTTCGAGTCAATGATAGTCCCAAGGTATCTGTAACTCTCAACACATTCCAGAGGTTGACCCTTCATGACGGTGGGATCGTAGTTTACAGCCTGTAGTCTAAAATCAATGATCATATCTTTTGTTTTGGCTGTATTAAGCACCAAGAAAGAACGATCACACCAATCAATAAAATCTTTCAAAACAGGACCATGGCTGGATTCACTGTTTGACAACAGACGTGCAATGACAGTATCATCTGCAAATTTCAAAATGTGCCTGTTTTCATAAGTACTTTTGTACATGTTTGTATAAAAAATAAAAAGTAAGGGGGAAAGAACACATCCTTGTGGTGAGCCAGTAGAAGAGCATAGCGACTCAGATAAAACTCCATTCACCTTGACTCTCTGAGTTCTCTCTGTTAAAAAGTCTAAAATCCAACCCACCAGGTTATTGCTTCGGTGAAAGTGCTCAATAAGCCTTGTGGCTAAAATGTGCGGTTGGATGGTGTTAAAAGCAGATGAAAAATCAATAAAAGTGAGTCTTGCGTGGGTTTTCTTCCCCTCCAAGTGTTTAAATAAAAGATTTAAAAGGGTAAGTGTGGCATCTTCCACACTTCTATGGGCCCTATAAGCAAATTGCAGAGGGTCAATAGCATGTGCAGTCCTTTTTAAAAGCTCTGATTTAACCAGTCTTTCTAATGTCTTCATTAAAAGGGAGGAAAGAGCAACTGGTCTAAAATCATTCAGAGATATTGGTCTGCTAACTTTGGGAACAGGAATAATGGTGGCCTGTTTCCACAGCCTGGGCACCTTTTGCTGCCTCAGCGACATATTAAAAAGGTAACAAAAGATAGAGCTCAATTGATGTGCACATGACTTTAGTAAAATACCACTGATTCTATCAGGGCCAGGGCTTTTATTTACTTGGAGAGAGAGGAGAGACTTTTCCACTTCTCTCTGTTCTAGTATGAGGTGTTCATGATCATTTTTCAGCTTATACCTCAGGCTTTCGGTTTCCTAACCAAAGTCAAACTTGTCAAATCGCCCATAGAAATGATTAAGGGCACTGGCTAATTCACAGTTTGACCCAAAACCGTCCATGGAGAGATAGGTGCTCTTTGTCTGCTGTATGCCTGCCATTGTTTTCATTCCGGACCAGGCTGCAGAAGGGTTCTGTGCTAGTTTGCTCTCTATTTTAGCCTTATACCTCTGTTTGGCCCGTAAAATTTCATTTCTCAGCTCTCTTTTAGCTGCATTTATTTCAGAAGGTTCCCCCTGCAACACATTAGCAGCACTAAAATCACACATTAAACAGTGTCCCAGCCCCCCCCCCCAAACCCATGAAGCAACTCGGCCAGACGGCCCGGAGCCGGTTTTCACATACACACCCATTCAAAACCTGGTACTAGACTGTTCTTGCTGTCAATGAGCGAGCACAATATGCGCATAACGCGCATAACGCGCATAATCTAATTTCACCCCCTGAACATGCATGAAATTTGCTGAAATTCGGCACAATTGTCCGGGTTGGCTAAACATTCACTAATCAAACAGAAAAACAACACAAAAGTCTATAGCGCCACCTAGGGAGCCACACAACTACAAGATAATTTTTTTTATAATTTGGAGCGCTATAACTCCTCCCACGAATGTCCCACAGACATGGGACCAACACCGTTGGTCTCGTCTCATCAAGACGAACAATTCATACACTCTGACCTCTCACCTGTCTACAAGTGAATATCCAAAAATTGTAAAAAACTGTCCAAAAAAGGACTTTTTTTACTCCCCGAACAAAATCTATATCCTCCTAGGCCGTTAATGGCATCACTTCCAAACTTTCACACGTTAGTCTCCCAACTGTGCTGATTAAAAGTTGCTAAAGAATTTTATATTAATTACTCGGTTTGGATTTTCAAGCCCTCAAAGTGGGGGATACACGTTTCACGCTTACAGTGGAAGTCTATGAGGAGACCGTGTCCTCTCAGGGTACATACTGTACAACAAATGCTTCTCACGTCTACACCATACATCCCATAGCTTTTAAAAACACACCACTACATTCCTGACAAAAATCCCTACAAAAATATGGTATTATGATTCACTTTTGACCAACGTATGCCGACTTATTCAGCTTTTCCACACTACAATTCTGTTGCTCCTCCTCTCTCTCCACTCTATTACAGATCAAAGACAGAGCAGTGGGGGAGGGGTTCTTAAAGGGCCAGCTCTCAGCTCTGTTCTCACTGTCCGATCAGTGAAGTGAGTTTTCAGACAAGTTTCAACCTGAAAGCATAGAAAGATGCATAAACTTGAAGTTACAGGTGGATTTCATGCAGTTTTCCAAAAAATACAGGAGTTCTGCATGAAGTGTTTAAAATGTCTTCTTTTGTTTTGAAAACATTCTTGGTGAACCGTGATCATCAAAGAGGTAATTTTTTTTCAAAATGACTTCGAAGTGAAAGTTCAACCTGAAAGCATAGAAAGATGCATAAACTTGAAGTTACAGGTTGATTTCACTCAGTTTTCCTCAAAATATAGGAGTTATGAATGAAGTGTTCATTTTGGCCTTCTCTCCCTGAGAAAACGCTATTTGTGACCTTTGATGCAAAACAGTGTAGGAATTTTTCAACAAGTCATCATTAATCAATCAGAAGGACCCACAGAGTCTATGTATTGCGCTGTTCAATATCCGGAGAGGACACCTTCCAGTTGGTTCAAAAGAATTTATTCAGATTAACAGGAAAGAATACAGAGCTCTGGAGATCGTCTTCCCCTATGCTGGAGTCAGCATACGCAGATGCGTCGTCCCTGGCGTTGGGGCAAGAAGTCCAACGATCGAACTATCTTCTCCAGTTTTATGTGTTACAAGGAGGTGCTTACGTGATCGCTTCTGCGTGTAAGTGTGTATTTTTGATCTTCGTGTTATTTTGCAGATTCTTCTGTCTGACGGCGTGCCAGTACCTTCTGTTCCATCGTGGCCTTCTTGTTGCAGCTGTGAAGATCAAAACCTCTCTTTCCCTGATTCACGACCTTGCTCTTATCTACTTCTGACTCCCTCTACTTCATCCTACCATAGAAATTCTGTGGACTCTGTTCTGACTTAATTAGTTTGAGGGAGTGATGCTAGCCATGAGCTACACTCCTGCTATTCCCTGTTGTGACCTTTTCACCTGTGTCCTCTCTTATACAATCTGGTCTGTGCTTCGCTGCCTTGTGTTTCCTGCACTCTATTTTAAGTAACTATATGTATAAATTTAACTACAGTTTAAGCAAATATATATGTGTGGATTAATCTACATCTAAAGCAAATATATGAATAAATTTATCAACATTTCCCCCTATTGAGCACTACTAAGTGCTCACTTTTTCAGCTGGATAAATTTATAGCTGATCATCCAATTGTGGGGTCTCATCAGTGTACTCATCTACCCAGACGAGCTCAAGTTCATACTCAGCCAGGGAAGGAGCTGAGGGTTCAGTGGTGGTCAGCATCTGGTATGCTGGCGGAGGCCCATTCTGCATATTAACTTTCTTCTCCACTGCTGCTGAAATGACACGCTCACACATAGATCTGATTAGTGGGATACAACAACAACCAACAATAATCAATAATGCAAACGCAACCAAAATACCAGAGAGAACACTCTTAATCATTCCCGACCATTTGCCGAACATATTTTCAAGCCAGCCTGTGAATGGATCATCAATTCCTGAATGCTCCTTTAATTCTATCGACAAAGCCCTCAGTCTATCTAATGCTCTAGTCACTGATCCGTCTGGGTTTCAGGTCGGTCATGTTGGTCTCTGTTGTCATCATTTGGTATGTCGGGGAATATCCTGCTGCTTGCTTTGCAGCCATATCTGCAGCTTGATTTCCCTTAGCTACTATAGTTCTGCTTGTATCATGTCCCTTGCACTTCACGACTGCAACTGTTTCCGGGAGCATAAGTGCTTCCTCTAGTTCTCTCATTATGGTCTCATGTCTAATTGGTGTGCCTGTGGAGGTGCAGTAGCCTCCTCTTTTCCATTCTGTGAGTTGCACATGCGTTGTGTTAACCGCGTATGCTGAGTCCGTGTATATGTTCACTTTCTGTCCCTTCCCTAATTTGCATGCCTCAATGAGTACCACAATTTCTGCCTTCTGTGCTGAGGGGCCATCTATCACTTGCCCTGTTGCTAGGGTTTCATAAGTTCCATCTGCAGATAGTTTCACTACCGCCCATGCTGCGGAAAGTGAACCATCATGTTTTCTAAAACAACATCCATCAGAAAACAATGTGCATGTGGCCTCATGATTAGGTGTTGCCGTCAGGTCCTCTCTCAGTTTGGAGTCTTGTATGGCTCTCGGGGCGCACTCGTGCGGTTCCCCTTCTGTCATGTGATCTGCCATATTTATCCCCTCGTGGGTGTAAGTCAAATTAGGTGCCAACAAAGCTTTCTCTATTCTGGACTGTCTTGTTCCTGTCAGAGTAAATGCCTCAGAGGATACCAACCCCACAACTCCATGAGAGGTCAAGATTGTACATGGGTGTCCTGCTATGAGATGTTCACTTTTGTGTAGTAATTTAGCCAATCCTGCTGCGTATCTTACGCAAGGTGGTTGTTTGGTTTCGACTGTGTCTAATGCTACACTCAAATACTTTAACACTGCTCACCTACCACCCCCTGTTTTCTGGAAAAGAACACCATTCATGGTGTTGCCTTTTTCAGAAACATCAAGGTAAAAAGTCTGAGAGTAATTTGGCGCTGTAAGAGCGGCTGCTGTTGCTAGTTCTTGTTTCACTTGAACAAATGAGTCCTCTGCCTCTGGTGTCCACACCAAGGGATTAAACCTATTCTTCAGTCCCTGTTCGTTAACTAGGCGGCGAAGAGGGGTCGTCTTATGATTGTAGTCGCTAATATGATGACGGCTGTAGCCTGTGAGGCCCAGAAATGACATCATGTCACAAACTGTTTGAGGCTTGGGATATCTCAGAATAGCGTTACGATGCTCTGCAGAAATGGAAGTGGCATTACCGGCAACTAGTCTTCCCAAAAATGTTACTTGGGAGCGCGCACATTGTAATTTGGATTTTGACGCTTTAAAGCCTCCTAAGGCTAGGGATTTCAAGCATGCCTGGGTGGCTTGTAGACACTCAGATTCAGTGGGTGCGGCAATGAGAAGATCGTCTACATACTGTAGTAACATACAATCTGGCGGGAGGTGGAGGGTTTTAGATAAATGTTCATGTAGCGCACGATTGAACAGGCCAGGTGAGAGAGAGAATCCCTGAGGTAGAACGGTGTACTGATATCTGTGTTCGTTCCATGTGAATGCAAAGTATTTGCGCAGTTCAACTGGCAGAGGTATTGAAAAAAATGCATTTGCTAAATCAATCACTGTAAAAAACTGTTGTGTTGGAGATAGTTGAGACAGGGCAGTGTGCGGATTTGGAACCGGGATAGGAGGCGTAATTACACGTGCATTAACAGCTCTCAAGTCATGAGCCATTCTCCAATCTCCGTTGGGTTTCCCTACAGGTAGAATAGGAGTGTTCCAGGTAGAGGTGGAAGCCTCCAGAACACCTTTTTGTTCAAGGTCCTTGGTGATCTGAGTGATGGGCCCGACAGCACCGGGCTTAGGTGGATATTGTGATATCCAAATGGGCGGTCCGGGTGACACTTCAAATGTTACTGGTGTTTCAGGGTCACAGTGTCCTACATCTGTTTTTCCTTCTGACCACACCGAAGGCGATATGGTACTGAGGAGTTCTGTAGTCATGTCACTATCTGAATTTTCACGTCCATGTTGTCTTGTCAACTCACACTGTTGCAACACCGATGGGGTCACAGTGTGATGAGTGATGCGATAAGTCTCTAGGGAGGCTGAATATGTTAAGCCTTCCACCTGTGTCTGTTTCCAGTCGGTCGCTAAATGGGCCGCTTTAGTCATTGGTCCGAGATCCTTAGCATCCACTCTAACTCCCACCAACAGTGAGATATGTGGGACTGAGGTATCTCCAAACCATTCATCTTGTTCGGGGGTCAACACCACATGGGCTGTCACTCCTGTTTTATTTACATATATACAATCTGACTGCAGCATCCAGTGTGAACCAGTCACTTGACTAAACGCGTCTTCATATACCTCATTAGTCTGATATCGATCATAGAGGAGAGTACAATGATACGGATCAGTAGGAGGATCATAGGGGTGCATGGAGTTAATCCATGGGCGCCATTGATGGAAAAGAGTCATCAGACTTTGGGGACCAGGTTCATCTAGACACAGTTCTGCCCAGTAGATGGTAGCGTTCACATTCTCTTTAACTTCAGGTTGATGCATCAACCATTGTCCAGTCACTGAGGAGGTCAGCACCGAGTTGGTAGGTGTCATCTTTATTCCATCAGTGAAAGATATTTCCAGTCCCGTTTCACCACACAAAATAGAAGCATTGCATTTAGTCAACAAGTCTCTTCCCATCAGGGGAATAGGACAGGATGGAGAGTACACAAACCGATGCTGCAAAGTTTGTCCACTGACTGCTGTTCGGAGGGGGTGGGTAAATGGGATGGCAGTTGGCTGGCCATTAAAACCCACTAGTTCCACTTTTCTGTCAGAGATAAGAGCTTCTGGGAGGCTATATAGTAGAATATTTTGCTCCTGTATCCACCAGCATGTCAACAGCTACTTCCTCTACTCTCACTCTTAACAGGAGGTCAGCCAATCCCCCTGCTGTTGGAACCGGGCACCCCTATTGTGGCGGCAGGTACCAGTCCTCCCTTTCCCACTGAGGCATCTGGTATCTTTGTGGAGTCAGATATTGTTGTGGTGCCCGATGGTCCTGTGGTGGTCCTCCCAGACCACGCCCACGTCCCCTCTGGAATGGAGGTTTATTAGGACAGTTTCGTGCCCAGTGATCTAGTGCCCCGCAGACATAACATCCCTCCCCCTGCGGCGGCCCCTGGTTACCGTTTCCACCTCCCCGACCACTGCCTCCTCCTCTCTGTTGAAAGTATCCGCGCTCTCTGCCTCCTCCTCCTCGTTGGAGAGGGGCCTGATAATACTGAGGCTGGGGTCCAGGTGGAGCCCACTGGTACTGCAGTGGATAGTGCGGTAAAGCTGGTACCACAGGTGCAGGCATTACTGGTGCCGGTGGTGCAGATGTAGCCTGCTGTTGCACCATCTGTTTCTCTGCTTTGGCAGATTTCTTAGCACCGGTTGCTTGTTCTCTAGCTTGTGCTAGTTGGAGTTTAGTCAGTTGCATCTTCAAGTCCTCTAATTCTTTATTAGATTTAGCTAAGTCGCTGTCTTCCTGTCTGAGTCTGTGAGTAAACACTCTGCACCACTGTGCCAAGTTATCTCCACTGCAATGAGGATCATTTTCCATCTCACTGCGCACCTTCTGTGACACTCCTGTTAACAGAGCCATTTTAAATTGAGTGGCTGCTAGTGGGGAATGATTTGGTCTTTCACCTGTTCTGTTCTCCCACTCATCCTCACATCTGTTTATGAAGGAGGAGGGAGACTCACCAGGCTGTCTGGAAAACACTGTGTGAGGGGCTGTGCATGAGGGCGGAATTGCCCTTCTCAGTGCATTTCCCCACACTCTCGCTATTTGTGTGTAAGGCATGTTATCAGGTACACCGTTAGTGTCAGCTTCTGTGTCGATGTGTAGTACACGTGATACTGAAGTACACGCTCCTACCAGGGCTCTCATGTCCCCTATGGAGAGTGTAGTCCCCGCTGTCAGGGAGTGTAACTTTGTCAGCCAGGGTCCTGCACCCTCATCCCATAAACTGGGGAGGCGTCTAACCAACGTGTCTCTGTCAGCGAGTGGCCACGGTTTGTATGTCACTTCCCCACCCCCCGGTTGTTGTATCAGCGGCATAGCGAACGTCGTTGTTTTGCTACTCCTGCCTGTAGATTTACTGCGTGTGTGATAAGACACAGGGATAGCAGAACGGCTTCCTGGTCTACTGGGTGCTCGACTGGGTGGACGGCTTTTTTGTGTTGGCACGTCATCATCAGAGTCTTCGCGCTCGAACACAATGTCACATTTCAGTTTTCCTGGCATATATTTGTGATCTTTATCACGTGGTTTTGGTGTCAGTGGAGGTCTATCAGGTAGCGTCTCTCTGGGATCCCCTCCTCTGGAGTGAGGCGAGTGATATTCTGTTCTTGTCTGTAGTTTTCTGACTGACATCCATCTTTCATCAGTACTGGGCTTTGCACACTTTTTAGGGGGCTCAGGTCTCAGTAGGGGGTTTACAAACAGTCTGGGTTCTGCTGTAGATCTGCTTTTCTTTTTCGTAGGGGCGGGTTTGTCAGCTGCGTCATGGTCAGTTTTGTCCTCCTGTGGTTTGTCACCATTATTCTCTAGTAGTCCACCATCTTCTTCTTCTGTGTCTCTATATGCTTGCTCATCTCTCTCTCTCTTCTCCCTGTCCTCTCTACTTTCCCTGTTTCCACCTTCATTTCTCAATCTCTCTTCTTCTAGTCTCCTTCTAGCTTCTTCTAACTGCTCTCTCACCTCATTGTACTCTGACTGTCCCTGTCCACCAGAGGCCTCATCCTCCTCTTCCTCAAACTCCACCTGTACATCTCCCTTCACCGAGTTAACAGGCATCTGCAACACTGCCGCAGGCGCTGGAGCTGCCGACAGACCTGAGTACGGAGGAGGTTTCTCCTGCGTCCCTTTCAGCTTCTGTATGTGACACCTGGTTCCGGCTGCCATGGCTATCAAATGCAACATTGCTCTCCACTCATCTTTCTTCTGACCTGCTTTAGCATGCTTCTTCCGGCTCAATCTGCCGGGTTTCACTTTGTCATGATCCATCACTTCATCATACGCCGCCTTCTCATCCACACACAATCTGTCCCGAATACACTGGAGTCCACCGACTCCCCACCACTTCTGTCCTTTGCATTGTTTAGTGTATTCATCAATGTTCTGTCTCAATGTTTTCTTGCCCTTGTCATCACCACAATAGCCAGATATCGCCTGCGATATTAGGCCTTTCCACCACAACTCCCACTGTTCACAGTTAAGTTTATCATTGTTTGCCATGGTCTTTCACAATTAGGATCACACAACACAGTTCAAATGTGGCCACACACACTTATAGAGGTGTCAGTGGATCTTGTCCTCCTCAGTTATCTCTCCTCATATGCTTCTACGCTATCCAAGGTAGTGCGATGAGGAAACATAGGTCTGAGAATTTTACTGACTCCTCACCAAGTGTCCAATCCCAAAATTCCCACAGACCCCAGAGACATACAGACTGGGTAAGTAATTTTAATCAGAGAGGTTGCAGTTTTCCCAACAAGCTTCTACCACTCGATTTTACTGAGGGGCGGATGTTACTCACTGCAACAGTCTCATTACTTATTCTTCCCACTTTGTCTGTTTTGGATGCCTCAGAAACCACCCACACAAATCCCTGTGCACGTTTTTTATTTTTTTATTCTTTTCTTGACGTCTTTTACTTCTCTTATTCTTCTGTGACTTCTCCTTTATGAGTTATTAACTCAATGGACTCCGACCCTTAAGCCTGCCAAGCCCGTAGCGCAAATTTACCGCTGTCCAATTAATATTCGGGGGACTCTATTGCCCCGGGCCTTATACCCACTAGCGCCGTTTGTCACTATATTGGACCCTCACTCCAACATTTTAAATCGGACCCTCTCTCCGATTAATTCAAAGTCGAACCCTCTCTTCGATCTTTGATTATTTCTTTTCTGTTAATCTTTGATGTGTCCAATTCACTATGAATGACGGTGGTCTTCACAATTCTCTTAATTTGGATTGTCCAATGGCAGTACTTCGATACAACAGGTGACTGCTTACCTTATTTTATCGGCGCCATCAGAGAATTGAGAAGTCCGAAGTCACTCGGGATGGTCCTCAATCGACCGAGTTACCGATGTCTCTCCTCCAGATCACGTCAGGGTCACCAAGTTTCTGTAGGAATTTTTCAACAAGTCATCATTAATCAATCAGAAGGACCCACAGAGTCTATGTATTGCGCTGTTCAATATCCGGAGAGGACACCTTCCAGTTGGTTCAAAAGAATTTATTCAGATTAACAGGAAAGAATACAGAGCTCTGGAGATCGTCTTCCCCTATGCTGGAGTCAGCATACGCAGATGCGTCGTCTCTGGCGTTGGGGCAAGAAGTCCAACGATCAAACTATCTTCTCCAGTTTTATGTGTTACAAGGAGGTGCTTACGTGATCGCTTCTGCGTGTAAGTGTGTATTTTTGATCTTCGTGTTATTTTGCAGATTCTTCTGTCTGACGGCGTGCCAGTACCTTCTGTTCCATCGTGGCCTTCTTGTTGCAGCTGTGAAGATCAAAACCTCTCTTTCCCTGATTCACGACGTTGCTCTTATCTACTTCTGACTCCCTCTACTTCATCCTACCATAGAAATTCTGTGGACTCTGTTCTGACTTAATTAGTTTGAGGGAGTGATGCTAGCCATGAGCTACACTCCTGCTATTCCCTGTTGTGACCTTTTCACCTGTGTCCTCTCTTATACAATCTGGCCTGTGCTTCGCTGCCTTGTGTTTCCTGCACTCTATTTTAAGTAACTATATGTATAAATTTAGCTACAGTTCAAGCAAATATATATGTGTGGATTAATCTACATCTAAAGCAAATATATGAATAAATTTATCTACAACAGCCATAATTTTTTTCAAAGTGAGTTTTCAGACAAGTTGCAACCTGAAAGCATAGAAAGATGCATAAACTTGAAGTTAGAGGTGGATTTCAGGCAGTTTTTCTCAAAATAAAGGAGTTCTGCATGACATGTTTAAAATGTCTTCTTTTGTTTTGAAAACATTCTTGGTGAACCGTTATCATCAAAGAGGTAATTTTTTTCAAACTGACTTCGAAGTGAAAGTTCAACCTGAAAGCATAGAAAGATGCATAAACTTGAAGTTACAGGTAGATTTCACTCAGTTTTCCTCAAAATACAGGAATTATGCATGAAGTGATCATTTTGGCCTTCTCTCGCTGAGAAAACGCTCCTTGTGACCTGTGATACAAAAATGCCATAACTTTTGTTCAAAGTGAGTTTTCAGACAAGTTTCAATCTGAAAGCATAGAAAGATGCAGAAACTTTAAGTTACAGGTGGATTTCACTACGTTTTCCAGAAAATAAAGGAGTTATGCATTAAATGTTCATTTTGGCCTTCTCTCACTGTGAAAGCGCTATTTGTGACCTGTGATATAAAACAGTCATAACTTTTGTTCAAAGTGAGTTTTCAGACAAGTTTCAACCTGAAAGCATAGAAAGATGCATAAACTTGAAGTTGCAGGTTGATTTCAGTCAGTTTTCTTCAAAATACAGCAATTATACATAAAGTGTTCATTTTGGCCTTCTCTCGCTGAGAAAACGCTATTTGTGACCTGTGATGAAAAACAGCCATAACATTTGTTCAAAGTGAGTTTTCAGACAAGTTTCAACCTGAAAGCATAGAAAGATGCATAAACTTGAAGTTAGAGGTGGATTTAAGGCAGTTTTTCTAAAAAAAAAGGAGTTCTGCATGAAATGTTTAAAATGTCTTCTTTTGTTTTGAAAACAGTCTTCGTGAACCGTGATCATCAAACAAGTAATTTTTTTTCAAAATGACTTCGAAGTGAAAGTTCAACCTGAAAGCATAGAAAGATGCATAAACTTGAAATTACAGGTAGATTTCACTCAGTTTTCCTGAAAATACAGGAGTTTTGCATGAAGTGTTCATTTTGGTCTTCTCTCGCTGAGAAAACACTATTTGTGACCTGTGATGCAAAACAGTCATAACTTTTGTTCAAAGTGAGTTTTCAGACAAGTTTCAACCTGAAAGCATAGAAAGATGCATAAACTTGAAGTTACAGGTGGATTTCAGTCATTTTTCCTCAAAATACAGCAATTATGCATGAAGTGTTCATTTTTAGGGCCTGAGCCTGAAGGTACTTCAGGAAAAGACCCTATTATGTTTGCTCCGCAGAGCAACACATAAGCAGCACTAAAATCACACACTAAACAGTGTCCCAGCCCCCCCCAAACCCATGAAGCAACTCGGCCAGACGGCCCAGAGCCGGTTTTCACATACACACCCATTCAAAACCTGGTACTAGACTGTTCTTGCTGTCAATGAGCGCGCAATATGCGCATAATGCGCATAATCTAATTTCACCCCCTGAACATGCATGAAATTTGCTGAAATTCGGCACAATTGTCCGGGTTGGCTAAACATTCACTAATCAAACAGAAAAACAACACAAAAGTCTATAGCGCCACCTAGGGAGCCACACAACTACAAGATAATTTTTTAAATAATTTGGAGCGCTATAACTCCTCCCACGAATGTCCCACAGACATGGGACCAACACCGTTGGACTCGTCTCATCAAGACGAACAATTCATACACTCTGACCTCTCACCTGTCTACAAGTGAATATCCACAAATTGTACAAAACTGTCCAAAAAAGGACTTTTTTTACTCCCCGGACAAAATCTATATCCTCCTAGGCCATTAATGGCATCACTTCCAAACTTTCACACGTTAGTCTCCCAACTGTGCTGATTAAAAGTTGCTAAAGAATTTTATATTAATTACTCGGTTTGGATTTTCAAGCCCTCAAAGTGGGGGATACACGTTTCACGCTTACAGTGGAAGTCTATGAGGAGACCGTGTCCTCTCAGGGTACATACTGTACAACAAATTCTTCTCACGTCTACACCATACATCCCATAGCTTTTAAAAACACACCACTACATTCCTGACAAAAATATGGTATTATGATTCACTTTTGACCAATGGATGCCGACTTATTCAGCTTTTCCACACTACAATTCTGTTGCTCCTCCTCTGCTCTCCACTCTATCACAGATCAAAGACAGAGCAGTGGGGGAGGGGTTCTTAAAGGGCCAGCTCTCAGCTCTGCTCTCACTGTCCGATCAGACTCAGGCTTCTATCACCTAAACTACAAGGCCCAGGGATTTGACCAAGACACCGTTGGATTCAGGCCGATGTCAAGGATGCGGCCGCAGGCCGTGCAGGGGCTCGGACCTAACAATGCTGCTTGCAGCTTTAATGGCCTTCTCTCACTGAGAAAACGCTATTTGTGACCTGTGATGCAAAACAGCCGTAACTTTTGTTCAAAGTGAGTTTTCAGACAAGTTTCAACCTGAAAGCATAGAAAGATGCACAAACTTGAAGTTACAGGTGGATTTCACTCAGTTTTCCTCAAAATACAGGAGTTATGCATGAAGTGTTCATTTTGGCCTTCTCTCGCTGAGAAAACGCTATTTGTGACCTGTGATGAAAAACAGCCATAACTTGTGTTCGAAGTGAGTTTTAAGACAAGTTTCAACCTGAAAGCATAGAAAGATGCATAAGCTTGAAGTTACAGGTTGATTTCAGTCAGTTTTCCTCAAAATACAGCAATTATACATAAACTGTTCATTTTGGCCTTCTCTCGCTGAGAAAACGCTATTTGTGACCTGTGATGAAAAACAGCCATAACTTTTTTTCAAAGTGAGTTTTCAGACAAGTTTCAACCTGAAAGCATAGAAAGATGCATAAACTTGAAATTACAGGTAGATTTCACTCAGTTTTCCTGAAAATACAGGAGTTTTGCATGAAGTGTTCATTTTGGCCTTCTCTCGCTGAGAAAACACTATTTGTGACCTGTGATGCAAAACAGCCATAACTTTTGTTCAAAGTGAGTTTTCAGACAAGTTTCAACCTGAAAGCATAGAAAGATGCATAAACTTGAAGTTACAGGTGGATTTCAGTCATTTTTCCTCAAAATACAGCAATTATGCATGAAGTGTTCATTTTTAGGGCCTGAGCCTGAAGGTACTTCAGGCAAAGACCCTATTATGTTTGCTTGCTCTGCAGAGCAACACATAAGCAGCACTAAAATCACACACTAAACAGTGTCCCAGCCCCCCCCAAACCCATGAAGCAACTCAGCCAGACGGCCCGGAGCCGGTTTTCACATACACACCCATTCAAAACCTGGTACTAGACTGTTCTTGCTGTCAATGAGCGCGCAATATGCGCATAATGCGCATAATCTAATTTCACCCCCTGAACATGCATGAAATTTGCTGAAATTCGGCACAATTGTCCGGGTTGGCTAAACATTCACTAATCAAACACAAAAACAACACAACAGTCTATAGCGCCACCTAGGGAGCCACACAACTACAAGATAATTTTCTTAATAATTTGGAGCGCGATAACTCCTCCCACGAATGTCCCACAGACATGGGACCAACACCGTTGGACTCGTCTCATCAAGACGAACAATTCATACACTCTGACCTCTCACCTGTCTACAAGTGAATATCCACAAATTGTACAAAACTGTCCAAAAAAGGACTTTTTTTACTCCCCGAACAAAATCTATATCCTCCTAGGCCATTAATGGCATCACTTCCAAACTTTCACACGTTAGTCTGCCAACTGTGCTGATTAAAAGTTGCTAAAGAATTTTATATTAATTACTCGGTTTGGATTTTCAAGCCCTCAAAGTGGGGGATACACGTTTCACGCTTACATTGGAAGTCTATGGGGAGACCGTGTCCTCTCAGGGTACATACTGTACAACAAATTCTTCTCACGTCTACACCATACATCCCATAGCTTTTAAAAACACACCACTACATTCCTGACAAAAATCCCTACAAAAATATGGTATTATGATTCACTTTTGACCAACGTATGCCGACTTATTCAGCTTTTCCACACTACAATTCTGTTGCTCCTCCTCTACTCTCCACTCTATCACAGATTAAAGACAGAGCAGTGGGGGAGGGGTTCTTAAAGGGCCAGCTCTCAGCTCTGCTCTCACTGTCCGATCAGACTCGGGCTTCTATCACCTAAACTACAAGGCCCAGGGATTTGACCAAGACACCGTTGGATTCAGGCCGATGTCAAGGACGCGGCCGCAGGCCGTGCAGGGGCTCAGACCTAACAATGCTGCTTGCAGCTTTAATGGCCTTCTCTCACTGAGAAAACGCTATTTGTGACCTGTGATGCAAAACAGCCGTAAATTTTGTTCAAAGTGGGTTTTCAGAAAAGTTTCAACCTGAAAGCATAGAAAGATGCACAAACTTGACGTTACAGGTGGATTTCACTCAGTTTTCCTCAAAATACAGGAGTTATGCATGAAGTGTTCATTTTGGCCTTCTCTCGCTGAGAAAACGCTATTTGTGACCTGTGATGCAAAACAGCCGTAACTTTTGTTCAAAGTGAGTTTTCAGACAGGTTTCAACCTGAAAGCATAGAAGGATGCACAAACTTGAAGTTACAGGTGGATTTCACTCAGTTTTCCTCTAAATAAAAGAGTTATGCATGAAGTGTTAATTTTGGCCTTCTCTCGCTGAGAAAACGCTATTTGTGACTTGTGAAGCAAAAAAGCCATAACTTTTGTTCAAAGTGAGTTTTCAGACAAGTTTCAACCTGAAAGCATAGAAAGCTGCATAAACTTGAAGTTGCAGGTGGATTTCACTCAGTTTTCCTCAAAATACAGCAATTATGCATGAAGTGTTCATTTTTAGGGCCTGAGCCTGAAGGTACTTCAGGCAAAGACCCTATTATGTTTGCTCTGCAGAGCAACACATAAGCAGCACTAAAATCACACACTAAACAGTGTCCCAGCCCCCCCCAAACCCATGAAGCAACTCGGCCAGACGGCCCGGAGCCGGTTTTCACATACACACCCATTCAAAACCTGGTACTAGACTGTTCTTGCTGTCAATGAGCGCGCAATATGCGCATAATGCGCATAATCTAATTTCACCCCCTGAACATGCATGAAATTTGCTGAAATTCGGCACAATTGTCCGGGTTGGCTAAACATTCACTAATCAAACACAAAAACAACACAACAGTCTATAGCGCCACCTAGGGAGCCACACAACTACAAGATAATTTTTTTAATAATTTGGAGCGCGATAACTCCTCCCACGAATGTCCCACAGACATGGGACCAACACCGTTGAACTCGTCTCATCAAGACGAACAATTCATACACTCTGACCTCTCACCTGTCTACAAGTGAATATCCACAAATTGTACAAAACTGTCCAAAAAAGGACTTTTTTTACTCCCCGAACAAAATCTATATCCTCCTAGGCCATTAATGGCATCACTTCCAAACTTTCACATGTTAGTCTGCCAACTGTGCTGATTAAAAGTTGCTAAAGAATTTTATATTAATTACTCGGTTTGGATTTTCAAGCCCTCAAAGTGGGGGATACACGTTTCACGCTTACATTGGAAGTCTATGGGGAGACCGTGTCCTCTCAGGGTACATACTGTACAACAAATTCTTCTCACGTCTACACCATACATCCCATAGCTTTTAAAAACACACCACTACATTCCTGACAAAAATCCCTACAAAAATATGGTATTATGATTCACTTTTGACCAATGTATGCCGACTTATTCAGCTTTTCCACACTACAATTCTGTTGCTCCTCCTCTACTCTCCACTCTATCACAGATTAAAGACAGAGCAGTGGGGGAGGGGTTCTTAAAGGGCCAGCTCTCAGCTCTGCTCTCACTGTCCGATCAGACTCGGGCTTCTATCACCTAAACTACAAGGCCCAGGGATTTGACCAAGACACCGTTGGATTCAGGCCGATGTCAGGGACGCGGCCGCAGGACGCGCAGGGGCTCGGACCTAACAATGCTGCTTGCAGTTTTAATGGCCTTCTCTCACTGAGAAAACGCTATTTGTGACCTGTGATGCAAAACAGCCGTAACTTTTGTTCAAAGTGAGTTTTCAGACAAGTTTCAACCTGAAAGCATAGAAAGATGCACAAACTTGAAGTTACAGGTGGATTTCCCTCAGTTTTCCTCAAAATAAAAGAGTTATGCATGAAGTGTTCATTTTGGCCTTCTCTCGCTGAGAAAACGCTATTTGTGACTTGGAAAGCAAAACTGCAATAACTTTTGTTCAAAGTGAGTGTTCAGACAAGTTTCAACCTGAAAGCATAGAAAGATGCACAAACTTGAAGTTGTAGGTTGATTTCAGTCAGTTTCCTTCAAAATACAGCAATTATACATAAAGTGTTCATTTTGGCCTTCTCTCGCTGAGAAAACGCTATTTGTGACCTGTGATGCAAAAAAGCCATAACCTTTGTTCAAAGTGAGTTTTCAGACAAGTTTCAACCTTAAAGCATAGAAAGATGCATAAACTTGAAGTAACAGGTGGATTTCACTAAGTTCTCCTCAAAATACAGGAGTAATGCATGACGTGTTCATTTTGGCCTTCTCTCGCTGAGAAAATGCTATTTGTGACTTGTGAAGCAAAACTGCCATAACTTTTGTTCAAAGAGAGTTTTCAGACAAGTTTCAACCTGAAAACATAGAAAGATGCACAAACTTGAAGTTACAGGTGGATTTCAATCAGTTTTCCTCAAAATACAACAATTATGCATGAAGTATTCATTTTGGCCTTCTCTCGCTGAGAAAATGCTATTTGTGACTTGTGAAGCAAAACTGCCATAACTTTTGTTCAAAGAGAGTTTTCAGACAAGTTTCAACCTGAAAACATAGAAAGATGCACAAACTTGAAGTTACAGGTGGATTTCAATCAGTTTTCCTCAAAATACAACAATTATGCATGAAGTATTCATTTTGGCCTTCTCTCGCTGAGAAAACGCTATTTGTGACCTGTGATGCAAAACAGCCGTAACTTTTGTTCAAAGTGAGTTTTCAGACAAGTTTCAATCTGAAAGCATAGAAAGATGCAGAAACTTGAAGTTACAGGTGGATTTCAGTCATTTTTCCTCAAAATACAGCAATTATGCATGAAGTGTTCATTTTTAGGGCCTGAGCCTGAAGGTACTTCAGGAAAAGACCCTATTATGTTTGCTCCGCAGAGCAACACATAAGCAGCACTAAAATCACACACTAAACAGTGTCCCAGCCCCCCCCAAACCCATGAAGCAACTCGGCCAGACGGCCCGGAGCCGGTTTTCACATACACACCCATTCAAAACCTGGTACTAGACTGTTCTTGCTGTCAATGAGCGCGCAATATGCGCATAATGCGCATAATCTAATTTCACCCCCTGAACATGCATGAAATTTGCTGAAATTCGGCACAATTGTCCGGGTTGGCTAAACATTCACTAATCAAACAGAAAAACAACACAAAAGTCTATAGCGCCACCTAGGGAGCCACACAACTACAAGATAATTTTTTAAATAATTTGGAGCGCTATAACTCCTCCCACGAATGTCCCACAGACATGGGACCAACAACGTTGGACTCGTCTCATCAAGACGAACAATTCATACACTCTGACCTCTCACCTGTCTACAACTGAATATCCACAAATTGTACAAAACTGTCCAAAAAAGGACTTTTTTTACTCCCCGGACAAAATCTATATCCTCCTAGGCCATTAATGGCATCACTTCCAAACTTTCACACATTAGTCTCACAACTGTGCTGATTAAAAGTTGCTAAAGAATTTTATATTAATTACTCGGTTTGGATTTTCAAGCCCTCAAAGTGGGGGATAAACGTTTCACGCTTACAGTGGAAGTCTATGAGGAGACCGTGTCCTCTCAGGGTACATACTGTACAACAAATTCTTCTCACATCTACACCATACATCCCATAGCTTTTACAAAAACACACCACTACATTCCTTACAAAAATCCCTACAAAAATATGGTATTATGAATCACTTTTGACCAATGTATGCCGACTTATTCAGCTTTTCCACACTACAATTCTGTTGCTCCTCCTCTGCTCTCCACTCTATCACAGATCAAAGACAGAGCAGTGGGGGAGGGGTTCTTAAAGGGCCAGCTCTCAGCTCTGCTCTCACTGTCCGATCAGACTCAGGCTTCTATCACCTAAACTACAAGGCCCAGGGATTTGACCAAGACACCGTTGGATTCAGGCCGATGTCAAGGATGCGGCCGCAGGCCGTGCAGGGGCTCGGACCTAACAATGCTGCTTGAAGCTTTAATGGCCTTCTCTCACTGAGAAAACGCTATTTGTGACCTGTGATGCAAAACAGCCGTAACTTTTGTTCAAAGTGAGTTTTCAGAAAAGTTTCAACCTGAAAGCATAGAAAGATGCAGAAACTTGAAGTTACAGGTGGATTTCACTCAGTTTTCCTAAAAATACAGGAGTTATGCATGAAGTGATCATTTTGGCCTTCTCTCGCTGAGAAAATGCTATTTGTGACCTGTGATGCAAAACAGCCGTAACTTTTGTTCAAAGTGAGTTTTCAGACAAGTTTCAATCTGATAGCAGAGAAAGATGCACAAACTTGAAGTTACAGGTGGATTTCAGTCAGTTTTCCTCAAAATACAGCAATACGCACGAAGTGTTTATTTTGGCCTTCTCTTGCTGAGAAAACGCTATTTGTGACCTGTGACACAAAACAACCATTACTTTTCTTCAAAGTGAGTTTTCAGACAAGTTTCAACTGGAAAGCACAGAAAGATGCATAAGCTTGAAGTTACAGGTGGATTTCACTAAGTTCTCCTCAAAATACAGGAGTTATGCATGAAGTGTTCATTTTGGCCTTCTCTCGCTGAGAAAACGCTATTTGTGACCTGTGATGAAAAACAGCCATAACTTGTGTTCGAAGTGAGTTTTAAGACAAGTTTCAACCTGAAAGCATAGAAAGATGCAAAAGCTTGAAGTTACAGGTTGATTTCAGTCAGTTTTCCTCAAAATACAGCAATTATACATAAACTGTTCATTTTGGCCTTCTCTCGCTGAGAAAACACTATTTGTGACCTGTGATGCAAAACAGCCTTAACTTTTGTTCAAAGTGAGTTTTCAGACAAGTTTCAACCTGAAAGCATTGAAAGATGCACAAGCTTGAAGTTACAGGTGGATTTCACTAAGTTCTCCTCAAAATACAGGAGTTATGCATGAAGTGCTCATTTTGGCCTTCTCTCGCTGAGAAAACGCTATTTGTGACCTGTGATGCAAAACAGCTATAACTTTTGTTCAAAGTGAGTTTTCAAACAAGTTTCAACCTGAAAGCATAGAAAGATGCATAAACTTGAAGTTGCAGGTTGATTTCACTCAGTTTTCCTCAAAATACAGGAGTTATGCATGAAGTGCTCATTTTGGCCTTCTCTCGCTGAGAAAACGCTATTTGTGACCTGTGATGCAAAACAGCCGTAACTTTTGTTCAAAGTGAGTTTTCAGACAAGTTTCAACCTGAAAGCATAGAAAGATGCACAAACTTGAAGTTACAGGTGGATTTAACTCAGTTTTCCTCAAAATACAGGAGTTATGCATGAAGTGTTCATTTTGGCCTTCTCTCGCTGAGAAAACGCTATTTGTGACTTGGAAAGCAAAACTGCAATAACTTTTGTTCAAAGTGAGTGTTCAGACAAGTTTCAACCTGAAAGCATAGAAAGATGCACAAACTTGAAGTTGCAGGTTGATTTCAGTCAGTTTCCTTCAAAATACAGCAATTATACATAAAGTGTTCATTTTGGCCTTCTCTCGCTGAGAAAACGCTATTTGTGACCTGTGATGCAAAACAGCCATAACTTTTGTTCAAAGTGAGTTTTCAGACAAGTTTCAACCTTAAAGCATAGAAAGATGCATAAACTTGAAGTTACAGGTGGATTTCACTAAGTTCTCCTCAAAATACAGGAGTAATGCATGACGTGTTCATTTTGGCCTTCTCTCGCTGAGAAAACGCTATTTGTGACTTGTGAAGCAAAACTGCCATAACTTTTGTTCAAAGAGAGTTTTCAGACAAGTTTCAACCTGAAAGCATAGAAAGATGCACAAACTTGAAGTTACAGGTGGATTTCAATCAGTTTTCCTCAAAATACAGCAATACGCACGAAGTATTCATTTTGGCCTTCTCTTGCTGAGAAAACGCTATTTGTGACCTGTGACACAAAACAACCATTACTTTTCTTCAAAGTGAGTTTTCAGACAAGTTTCAACTGGAAAGCATAGAAAGATGCATAAGCTTGAAGTTACAGGTGGATTTCACTAAGTTCTCCTCAAAATACAGGAGTTATGCATGAAATGTTCATTTTGGCCTTCTCTCGCTGAGAAAACACTATTTGTGACCTGTGATGCAAAACAGCCATAACTTTTGTTCAAAGTGAGTTTTCAGTCACGTTTCAACCTGAAAGCATAGAAAGATGCATAAACTTGAAGTTGCAGGTGGATTTCACTCAGTTTTCCTCAAAATACAGCAATTATGCATGAAGTATTCATTTTGGCCTTCTCTCGCTGAGAAAACGCTATTTGTGACCTGTGAAGAAAAACAGCCATAACTTTTGTTCAAAGAGAGTTTTCAGACAAGTTTCAACCTGAGAGCATAGAAAGATGCACAAACTTGAAGTTACAGGTGGATTTCAGTCATTTTTCCTCAAAATACAGCAATTATGCATGAAGTGTTCATTTTTAGGGCCTGAGCCTGAAGGTACTTCAGGCAAAGACCCTATTATGTTTGCTCTGCAGAGCAACACATTAGCAGCACTAAAATCACACACTAAACAGTGTCCCAGCCCCCCCCAAACCCATGAAGCAACTCGGCCAGACGGCCCGGAGCCGGTTTTCACATACACACCCATTCAAAACCTGGTACTAGACTGTTCTTGCTGTCAATGAGCGCGCAATATGCGCATAATGCGCATAATCAAATTTCACCCCCTGAACATGCATGAAATTTGCTGAAATTCGGCACAATTGTCCGGGTTGGCTAAACATTCACTAATCAAACAGAAAAACAACACAACAGTCTTTAGCGCCACCTAGGGAACCACACAACTACAAGATAATTTTTTAAATAATTTGGAGCGCTATAACTCCTCCCACGAATGTCCCACAGACATGGGACCAACACCGTCGGACTCGTCTCATCAAGACGAACAATTCATACACTCTGACCTCTCACCTGTCTACAACTGAATATCCACAAATTGTACAAAACTGTCCAAAAAAGGACTTTTTTTACTCCCCGAAAAAAATCTATATCCTCCTAGGCCATTAATGGCATCACTTCCAAACTTTCACACGTTAGTCTCCCAACTGTGCTGATTAAAAGTTGAAGAAGAATTTTATATTAATTACTCGGTTTGGATTTTCAAGCCCTCAAAGTGGGGGATACACGTTTCACACTTACATTGGAAGTCTATGGGGAGACCGTGTCCTCTCAGGGTACATACTGTACAACAAATTCTTCTCACGTCTACACCATACATCCCATAGCTTTTAAAAACACACCACTACATTCCTGACAAAAATCCCTACAAAAATATGGTATTATGATTCACTTTTGACCAATGTATGCCGACTTATTCAGCTTTTCCACACTACAATTCTGTTGCTCCTCCTCTGCTCTCCACTCTATCACAGATCAAAGACAGAGCAGTGGGGGAGGGGTTCTTAAAGGGCCAGCTCTCAGCTCTGCTCTCACTGTCCGATCAGACTCAGGCTTCTATCTCCTAAACTACAAGGCCCAGGGATTTGACCAAGACACCGTTGAATTCAGGCCGATGTCAAGGATGCGGCCGCAGGCCGTGCAGGGGCTCGGACCTAACAATGCTGCTTGCAGCTTTAATGGCCTTCTCTCACTGAGAAAACGCTATTTGTGACCTGTGATGCAAAACAGCCGTAACTTTTGTTCAAAGTGAGTTTTCAGACAAGTTTCAACCTGAAAGCATAGAAAGATGCACAAACTTGAAGTTACAGGTGGATTTCAATCAGTTTTCCTCAAAATAAAAGAGTTATGCATGAAGTGTTCATTTTGGCCTTCTCTCGCTGAGAAAACGCTATTTGTGACTTGGAAAGCAAAACTGCAATAACTTTTGTTCAAAGTGAGTGTTCAGACAAGTTTCAACCTGAAAGCATAGAAAGATGCACAAACTTGAAGTTGCAGGTTGATTTCAGTCAGTTTCCTTCAAAATACAGCAATTATACATAAAGTGCTCATTTTGGCCTTCTCTCGCTGAGAAAACGCTATTTGTGACCTGTGATGCAAAACAGCCATAACCTTTGTTCAAAGTGAGTTTTCAGACAAGTTTCAACCTTAAAGCATAGAAAGATGCATAAACTTGAAGTAACAGGTGGATTTCACTAAGTTCTCCTCAAAATACAGGAGTAATGCATGACGTGTTCATTTTGGCCTTCTCTCGCTGAGAAAATGCTATTTGTGACTTGTGAAGCAAAACTGCCATAACTTTTGTTCAAAGAGAGTTTTCAGACAAGTTTCAACCTGAAAACATAGAAAGATGCACAAACTTGAAGTTACAGGTGGATTTCACTCAGTTTTCCTCAAAATACAGCAATTATGCATGAAGTATTCATTTTGGCCTTCTCTCGCTGAGAAAACGCTATTTGTGACCTGTGATGCAAAACAGCCATAACCTTTGTTCAAAGTGAGTTTTCAGACAAGTTTCAACCTTAAAGCATAGAAAGATGCATAAACTTGAAGTAACAGGTGGATTTCACTAAGTTCTCCTCAAAATACAGGAGTAATGCATGACGTGTTCATTTTGGCCTTCTCTCGCTGAGAAAATGCAATTTTGTGACTTGTGAAGCAAAACTGCCATAACTTTTGTTCAAAGAGAGTTTTCAGACAAGTTTCAACCTGAAAACATAGAAAGATGCACAAACTTGAAGTTACAGGTGGATTTCAATCAGTTTTCCTCAAAATACAGCAATTATGCATGAAGTATTCATTTTGGCCTTCTCTCGCTGAGAAAACGCTATTTGTGACCTGTGATGCAAAACAGCCGTAACTTTTGTTCAAAGTGAGTTTTCAGACAAGTTTCAACCTGAAAGCATAGAAAGATGCACAAACTTGAAGTTACAGGTGGATTTCCCTCAGTTTTCCTAAAAATAAAAGAGTTATGCATGAAGTGTTCATTTTGGCCTTCTCTCGCTGAGAAAACGCTATTTGTGACTTGGAAAGCAAAACTGCAATAACTTTTGTTCAAAGTGAGTGTTCAGACAAGTTTCAACCTGAAAGCATAGAAAGATGCACAAACTTGAAGTTACAGGTGGATTTCAATCAGTTTTCCTCAAAATAAAAGAGTTATGCATGAAGTGTTCATTTTGGCCTTCTCTCGCTGAGAAAACGCTATTTGTGACTTGGAAAGCAAAACTGCAATAACTTTTGTTCAAAGTGAGTGTTCAGACAAGTTTCAACCTGAAAGCATAGAAAGATGCACAAACTTGAAGTTGCAGGTTGATTTCAGTCAGTTTCCTTCAAAATACAGCAATTATACATAAAGTGCTCATTTTGGCCTTCTCTCGCTGAGAAAACGCTATTTGTGACCTGTGATGCAAAACAGCCATAACCTTTGTTCAAAGTGAGTTTTCAGACAAGTTTCAACCTTAAAGCATAGAAAGATGCATAAACTTGAAGTAACAGGTGGATTTCACTAAGTTCTCCTCAAAATACAGGAGTAATGCATGATGTGTTCATTTTGGCCTTCTCTCGCTGAGAAAATGCTATTTGTGACTTGTGAAGCAAAACTGCCATAACTTTTGTTCAAAGAGAGTTTTCAGACAAGTTTCAACCTGAAAACATAGAAAGATGCACAAACTTGAAGTTACAGGTGGATTTCACTCAGTTTTCCTCAAAATACAGCAATTATGCATGAAGTATTCATTTTGGCCTTCTCTCGCTGAGAAAACGCTATTTGTGACCTGTGATGCAAAACAGCCATAACCTTTGTTCAAAGTGAGTTTTCAGACAAGTTTCAACCTTAAAGCATAGAAAGATGCATAAACTTGAAGTAACAGGTGGATTTCACTAAGTTCTCCTCAAAATACAGGAGTAATGCATGACGTGTTCATTTTGGCCTTCTCTCGCTGAGAAAATGCTATTTGTGACTTGTGAAGCAAAACTGCCATAACTTTTGTTCAAAGAGAGTTTTCAGACAAGTTTCAACCTGAAAACATAGAAAGATGCACAAACTTGAAGTTACAGGTGGATTTCAATCAGTTTTCCTCAAAATACAGCAATTATGCATGAAGTATTCATTTTGGCCTTCTCTCGCTGAGAAAACGCTATTTGTGACCTGTGATGCAAAACAGCCGTAACTTTTGTTCAAAGTGAGTTTTCAGACAAGTTTCAATCTGAAAGCATAGAAAGATGCAGAAACTTGAAGTTACAGGTGGATTTCAGTCATTTTTCCTCAAAATACAGCAATTATGCATGAAGTGTTCATTTTTAGGGCCTGAGCCTGAAGGTACTTCAGGAAAAGACCCTATTATGTTTGCTCCGCAGAGCAACACATAAGCAGCACTAAAATCACACACTAAACAGTGTTCCAGCCCCCCCCAAACCCATGAAGCAACTCGGCCAGACGGCCCGGAGCCGGTTTTCACATACACACCCATTCAAAACCTGGTACTAGACTGTTCTTGCTGTCAATGAGCGCGCAATATGCGCATAATGCGCATAATCTAATTTCACCCCCTGAACATGCATGAAATTTGCTGAAATTCGGCACAATTGTCCGGGTTGGCTAAACATTCACTAATCAAACAGAAAAACAACACAAAAGTCTATAGCGCCACCTAGGGAGCCACACAACTACAAGATAATTTTTTAAATAATTTGGAGCGCTATAACTCCTCCCACGAATGTCCCACAGACATGGGACCAACACCGTCGGACTCGTCTCATCAAGACGAACAATTCATACGCTGTGACCTCTCACCTGTCTACAACTGAATATCCACAAATTGTACAAAACTGTCCAAAAAAGGACTTTTTTTACTCCCCGAACAAAATCTATATCCTCCTAGGCCATTAATGGCATAACTTCCAAACTTTCACACATTAGTCTCACAACTGTGCTGATTAAAAGTTGCTAAAGAATTTTATATTAATTACTCGGTTTGGATTTTCAAGCCCTCAAAGTGGGGGATACACGTTTCACGCTTACAGTGGAAGTCTATGAGGAGACCGTGTCCTCTCAGGGTACATACTGTACAACAAATTCTTCTCACGTCTACACCATACATCCCATAGCTTTTACAAAAACACACCACTACATTCCTTACAAAAATCCCTACAAAAATATGGTATTATGATTCACTTTTGACCAATGTATGCCGACTTATTCAGCTTTTCCACACTACAATTCTGTTGCTCCTCCTCTGCTCTCCACTCTATCACAGATCAAAGACAGAGCAGTGGGGGAGGGGTTCTTAAAGGGCCAGCTCTCAGCTCTGCTCTTACTGTCCGATCAGACTCAGGCTTCTATCACCTAAACTACAAGGCCCAGGGATTTGACCAAGACACCGTTGGATTCAGGCCGATGTCAAGGATGCGGCCGCAGGCCGTGCAGGGGCTTGGACCTAACAATGCTGCTTGCAGCTTTAATGGCCTTCTCTCACTGAGAAAACGCTATTTGTGACCTGTGATGCAAAACAGCCGTAACTTTTGTTCAAAGTGAGTTTTCAGACAAGTTTCAACCTGAAAGTATAGAAAGATGCACAAACTTGAAGTTACAGGTGGATTTCACACAGTTTTCCTCAAAATAAAAGAGTTATGCATGAAGTGTTCATTTTGGCCTTCTCTCGCTGAGAAAACGCTATTTGTGACCTGTGATGCAAAACAGCCGTAACTTTTGTTCAAAGTGAGTTTTCAGACAAGTTTCAATCTGAAAGCATAGAAAGATGCAGAAACTTGAAGTTACAGGTGGATTTCACTCAGTTTTCCTCAAAATACAGGAGTTATGCATGAAGTGTTCATTTTGGCCTTCTCTCGCTGAGAAAATGCTATTTGTGACCTGTGATGCAAAACAGCCGTAACTTTTGTTCAAAGTGAGTTTTCAGACAAGTTTCAATCTGATAGCAGAGAAAGATGCACAAACTTGAAGTTACAGGTGGATTTCAGTCAGTTTTCCTCAAAATACAGCAATACGCACGAAGTGTTTATTTTGGCCTTCTCTTGCTGAGAAAACGCTATTTGTGACCTGTGACACAAAACAACCATTACTTTTCTTCAAAGTGAGTTTTCAGACAAGTTTCAACTGGAAAGCACAGAAAGATGCATAAGCTTTAAGTTACAGGTGGATTTCACTAAGTTCTCCTCAAAATACAGGAGTTATGCATGAAGTGTTCATTTTAGCCTTCTCTCGCTGAGAAAACGCTATTTGTGACCTGTGATGAAAAACAGCCATAACTTGTGTTCGAAGTGAGTTTTAAGACAAGTTTCAACCTGAAAGCATAGAAAGATGCATAAGCTTGAAGTTACAGGTTGATTTCAGTCAGTTTTCCTCAAAATACAGGAGTTCTGCATGAAGTGTTCATTTTGGCCTTCTCTCACTGTGAAAACGCTATTTGTGACCTGTGATATAAAACAGCCATAACTTTTGTTCAAAGTGAGTTTTCAGACAAGTTTCAACCTGAAAGCATTGAAAGATGCACAAGCTTGAAGTTACAGGTGGATTTCACTAAGTTCTCCTCAAAATACAGGAGTTATGCATGAAGTGCTCATTTTGGCCTTCTCTCGCTGAGAAAACGCTATTTGTGACCTGTGATGCAAAACAGCTATAACTTTTGTTCAAAGTGAGTTTTCAAACAAGTTTCAACCTGAAAGCATAGAAAGATGCATAAACTTGAAGTTGCAGGTTGATTTCACTCAGTTTTCCTCAAAATAAAAGAGTTATGCATGAAGTGTTCATTTTGGCCTTCTCTCGCTGTGAAAACGCTATTTGTGACCTGTGATGCAAAACAGCCGTAACTTTTGTTCAAAGTGAGTTTTCAGACAAGTTTCAACCTGAAAGCATAGAAAGATGCACAAACTTGAAGTTACAGGTGGATTTAACTCAGTTTTCCTCAAAATACAGGAGTTATGCATGAAGTGTTCATTTTGGCCTTCTCTCGCTGAGAAAACGCTATTTGTGACTTGGAAAGCAAAACTGCAATAACTTTTGTTCAAAGTGAGTGTTCAGACAAGTTTCAACCTGAAAGCATAGAAAGATGCACAAACTTGAAGTTGCAGGTTGATTTCAGTCAGTTTCCTTCAAAATACAGCAATTATACATAAAGTGTTCATTTTGGCCTTCTCTCGCTGAGAAAACGCTATTTGTGACCTGTGATGCAAAACAGCCATAACTTTTGTTCAAAGTGAGTTTTCAGACAAGTTTCAACCTTAAAGCATAGAAAGATGCATAAACTTGAAGTTACAGGTGGATTTCACTAAGTTCTCCTCAAAATACAGGAGTAATGCATGACGTGTTCATTTTGGCCTTCTCTCGCTGAGAAAACGCTATTTGTGACTTGTGAAGCAAAACTGCCATAACTTTTGTTCAAAGAGAGTTTTCAGACAAGTTTCAACCTGAAAGCATAGAAAGATGCACAAACTTGAAGTTACAGGTGGATTTCAATCAGTTTTCCTCAAAATACAGCAATACGCACGAAGTATTCATTTTGGCCTTCTCTTGCTGAGAAAACGCTATTTGTGACCTGTGACACAAAACAACCATTACTTTTCTTCAAAGTGAGTTTTCAGACAAGTTTCAACTGGAAAGCATAGAAAGATGCATAAGCTTGAAGTTACAGGTGGATTTCACTAAGTTCTCCTCAAAATACAGGAGTTATGCATGAAGTGTTCATTTTGGCCTTCTCTCGCTGAGAAAACGCTATTTGTGACTTGGAAAGCAAAACTGCAATAACTTTTGTTCAAAGTGAGTGTTCAGACAAGTTTCAACCTGAAAGCATAGAAAGATGCACAAACTTGAAGTTGTAGGTTGATTTAAGTCAGTTTCCTTCAAAATACAGCAATTATACATAAAGTGCTCATTTTGGCCTTCTCTCGCTGAGAAAACGCTATTTGTGACCTGTGATGCAAAACAGCCATAACCTTTGTTCAAAGTGAGTTTTCAGACAAGTTTCAACCTTAAAGCATAGAAAGATGCATAAACTTGAAGTAACAGGTGGATTTCACTAAGTTCTCCTCAAAATACAGGAGTAATGCATGACGTGTTCATTTTGGCCTTCTCTCGCTGAGAAAATGCTATTTGTGACTTGTGAAGCAAAACTGCCATAACTTTTGTTCAAAGAGAGTTTTCAGACAAGTTTCAACCTGAAAACATAGAAAGATGCACAAACTTGAAGTTACAGGTGGATTTCACTCAGTTTTCCTCAAAATACAGCAATTATGCATGAAGTATTCATTTTGGCCTTCTCTCGCTGAGAAAACGCTATTTGTGACCTGTGATGCAAAACAGCCATAACCTTTGTTCAAAGTGAGTTTTCAGACAAGTTTCAACCTTAAAGCATAGAAAGATGCATAAACTTGAAGTAACAGGTGGATTTCACTAAGTTCTCCTCAAAATACAGGAGTAATGCATGACGTGTTCATTTTGGCCTTCTCTCGCTGAGAAAATGCTATTTGTGACTTGTGAAGCAAAACTGCCATAACTTTTGTTCAAAGAGAGTTTTCAGACAAGTTTCAACCTGAAAACATAGAAAGATGCACAAACTTGAAGTTACAGGTGGATTTCAATCAGTTTTCCTCAAAATACAGCAATTATGCATGAAGTATTCATTTTGGCCTTCTCTCGCTGAGAAAACGCTATTTGTGACCTGTGATGCAAAACAGCCGTAACTTTTGTTCAAAGTGAGTTTTCAGACAAGTTTCAATCTGAAAGCATAGAAAGATGCAGAAACTTGAAGTTACAGGTGGATTTCAGTCATTTTTCCTCAAAATACAGCAATTATGCATGAAGTGTTCATTTTTAGGGCCTGAGCCTGAAGGTACTTCAGGAAAAGACCCTATTATGTTTGCTCCGCAGAGCAACACATAAGCAGCACTAAAATCACACACTAAACAGTGTCCCAGCCCCCCCCAAACCCATGAAGCAACTCGGCCAGACGGCCCGGAGCCGGTTTTCACATACACACCCATTCAAAACCTGGTACTAGACTGTTCTTGCTGTCAATGAGCGCGCAATATGCGCATAATCTAATTTCACCCCCTGAACATGCATGAAATTTGCTGAAATTCGGCACAATTGTCCGGGTTGGCTAAACATTCACTAATCAAACAGAAAAACAACACAAAAGTCTATAGCGCCACCTAGGGAGCCACACAACTACAAGATAATTTTTTAAATAATTTGGAGCGCTATAACTCCTCCCACGAATGTCCCACAGACATGGGACCAACACCGTTGGACTCGTCTCATCAAGACGAACAATTCATACACTGTGACCTCTCACCTGTCTACAACTGAATATCCACAAATTGTACAAAACTGTCCAAAAAAGGACTTTTTTTACTCCCCGAACAAAATCTATATCCTCCTAGGCCATTAATGGCATCACTTCCAAACTTTCACACATTAGTCTCACAACTGTGCTGATTAAAAGTTGCTAAAGAATTTTATATTAATTACTCGGTTTGGATTTTCAAGCCCTCAAAGTGGGGGATACACGTTTCACGCTTACAGTGGAAGTCTATGAGGAGACCGTGTCCTCTCAGGGTACATACTGTACAACAAATTCTTCTCACGTCTACACCATACATCCCATAGCTTTTACAAAAACACACCACTACATTCCTTACAAAAATCCCTACAAAAATATGGTATTATGATTCACTTTTGACCAATGTATGCCGACTTATTCAGCTTTTCCACACTACAATTCTGTTGCTCCTCCTCTGCTCTCCACTCTATCACAGATCAAAGACAGAGCAGTGGGGGAGGGGTTCTTAAAGGGCCAGCTCTCAGCTCTGCTCTCACTGTCCGATCAGACTCAGGCTTCTATCACCTAAACTACAAGGCCCAGGGATTTGACCAAGACACCGTTGGATTCAGGCCGATGTCAAGGATGCGGCCGCAGGCCGTGCAGGGGCTCGGACCTAACAATGCTGCTTGAAGCTTTAATGGCCTTCTCTCACTGAGAAAACGCTATTTGTGACCTGTGATGCAAAACAGCCGTAACTTTTGTTCAAAGTGAGTTTTCAGACATGTTTCAACCTGAAAGTATAGAAAGATGCACAAACTTGAAGTTACAGGTGGATTTCACACAGTTTTCCTCAAAATAAAAGAGTTATGCATGAAGTGTTCATTTTGGCCTTCTCTCGCTGAGAAAACGCTATTTGTGACCTGTGATGCAAAACAGCCGTAACTTTTGTTCAAAGTGAGTTTTCAGACAAGTTTCAATCTGAAAGCATAGAAAGATGCAGAAACTTGAAGTTACAGGTGGATCTCACTCAGTTTTCCTCAAAATACAGGAGTTATGCATGAAGTGATCATTTTGGCCTTCTCTCGCTGAGAAAATGCTATTTGTGACCTGTGATGCAAAACAGCCGTAACTTTTGTTCAAAGTGAGTTTTCAGACAAGTTTCAATCTGATAGCAGAGAAAGATGCACAAACTTGAAGTTACAGGTGGATTTCAGTCAGTTTTCCTCAAAATACAGCAATACGCACGAAGTGTTTATTTTGGCCTTCTCTTGCTGAGAAAACGCTATTTGTGACCTGTGACACAAAACAACCATTACTTTTCTTCAAAGTGAGTTTTCAGACAAGTTTCAACTGGAAAGCACAGAAAGATGCATAAGCTTGAAGTTACAGGTGGATTTCACTAAGTTCTCCTCAAAATACAGGAGTTATGCATGAAGTGTTCATTTTGGCCTTCTCTCGCTGAGAAAACGCTATTTGTGACCTGTGATGAAAAACAGCCATAACTTGTGTTCGAAGTGAGTTTTAAGACAAGTTTCAACCTGAAAGCATAGAAAGATGCATAAGCTTGAAGTTACAGGTTGATTTCAGTCAGTTTTCCTCAAAATACAGCAATTATACATAAATTGTTCATTTTGGCCTTCTCTCGCTGAGAAAACACTATTTGTGACCTGTGATGCAAAACAGCCTTAACTTTTGTTCAAAGTGAGTTTTCAGACAAGTTTCAATCTGAAAGCATAGAAAGATGCAGAAACTAGAAGTTACAGGTGGATTTCACTACGTTTTCCAGAAAATACAGGAGTTATGCATTAAATGTTCATTTTGGCCTTCTCTCACTGTGAAAACGCTATTTGTGACCTGTGATGCAAAACAGCCGTAACTTTTGTTCAAAGTGAGTTTTCAGACAAGTTTCAACCTGAAAGCATAGAAAGATGCATAAGCTTGAAGTTACAGGTGGATTTCACTAAGTTATCCTCAAAATAAAAGAGTTATGCATGAAGTGTTCATTTTGGCCTTCTCTCGCTGAGAAAACGCTATTTGTGACCTGTGATGCAAAACAGCCGTAACTTTTGTTCAAAGTGAGTTTTCAGACAAGTTTCAACCTGAAAGCATAGAAAGATGCACAAACTTGAAGTTACAGGTGGATTTAACTCAGTTTTCCTCAAAATACAGGAGTTATGCATGAAGTGATCATTTTGGCCTTCTCTCGCTGAGAAAATGCTATTTGTGACCTGTGATGCAAAACAGCCGTAACTTTTGTTCAAAGTGAGTTTTCAGACAAGTTTCAACCTGAAAGCATAGAAAGATGCAGAAACTTGAAGTTACAGGTGGATTTCACTACGTTTTCCAGAAAATACAGGAGTTATGCATTAAATGTTCATTTTGGCCTTCTCTCACTGTGAAAACGCTATTTGTGACCTGTGATGCAAAACAGCCGTAACTTTTGTTCAAAGTGAGTTTTCAGACAAGTTTCAACCTGAAAGTATAGAAAGATGCACAAACTTGAAGTTACAGGTGGATTTCACACAGTTTTCCTCAAAATAAAAGAGTTATGCATGAAGTGTTCATTTTGGCCTTCTCTCGCTGAGAAAACGCTATTTGTGACCTGTGATGCAAAACAGCCGTAACTTTTGTTCAAAGTGAGTTTTCAGACAAGTTTCAATCTGAAAGCATAGAAAGATGCAGAAACTTGAAGTTACAGGTGGATCTCACTCAGTTTTCCTCAAAATACAGGAGTTATGCATGAAGTGATCATTTTGGCCTTCTCTCGCTGAGAAAATGCTATTTGTGACCTGTGATGCAAAACAGCCGTAACTTTTGTTCAAAGTAAGTTTTCAGACAAGTTTCAATCTGATAGCAGAGAAAGATGCACAAACTTGAAGTTACAGGTGGATTTCAGTCAGTTTTCCTCAAAATACAGCAATACGCACGAAGTGTTTATTTTGGCCTTCTCTTGCTGAGAAAACGCTATTTGTGACCTGTGACACAAAACAACCATTACTTTTCTTCAAAGTGAGTTTTCAGACAAGTTTCAACTGGAAAGCACAGAAAGATGCATAAGCTTGAAGTTACAGGTGGATTTCACTAAGTTCTCCTCAAAATACAGGAGTTATGCATGAAGTGTTCATTTTGGCCTTCTCTCGCTGAGAAAACGCTATTTGTGACCTGTGATGAAAAACAGCCATAACTTGTGTTCGAAGTGAGTTTTAAGACAAGTTTCAACCTGAAAGCATAGAAAGATGCATAAGCTTGAAGTTACAGGTTGATTTCAGTCAGTTTTCCTCAAAATACAGCAATTATACATAAATTGTTCATTTTGGCCTTCTCTCGCTGAGAAAACACTATTTGTGACCTGTGATGCAAAACAGCCTTAACTTTTGTTCAAAGTGAGTTTTCAGACAAGTTTCAATCTGAAAGCATAGAAAGATGCAGAAACTAGAAGTTACAGGTGGATTTCACTACGTTTTCCAGAAAATACAGGAGTTATGCATTAAATGTTCATTTTGGCCTTCTCTCACTGTGAAAACGCTATTTGTGACCTGTGATGCAAAACAGCCGTAACTTTTGTTCAAAGTGAGTTTTCAGACAAGTTTCAACCTGAAAGCATAGAAAGATGCATAAGCTTGAAGTTACAGGTGGATTTCACTAAGTTATCCTCAAAATAAAAGAGTTATGCATGAAGTGTTCATTTTGGCCTTCTCTCGCTGAGAAAACGCTATTTGTGACCTGTGATGCAAAACAGCCGTAACTTTTGTTCAAAGTGAGTTTTCAGACAAGTTTCAACCTGAAAGCATAGAAAGATGCACAAACTTGAAGTTACAGGTGGATTTAACTCAGTTTTCCTCAAAATACAGGAGTTATGCATGAAGTGATCATTTTGGCCTTCTCTCGCTGAGAAAATGCTATTTGTGACCTGTGATGCAAAACAGCCGTAACTTTTGTTCAAAGTGAGTTTTCAGACAAGTTTCAACCTGAAAGCATAGAAAGATGCAGAAACTTGAAGTTACAGGTGGATTTCACTACGTTTTCCAGAAAATACAGGAGTTATGCATTAAATGTTCATTTTGGCCTTCTCTCACTGTGAAAACGCTATTTGTGACCTGTGATATAAAACAGCCATAACTTTTGTTCAAAGTGAGTTTTCAGACAAGTTTCAACCTGAAAGCATTGAAAGATGCACAAGCTTGAAGTTACAGGTGGATTTCACTAAGTTCTCCTCAAAATACAGGAGTTATGCATGAAGTGCTCATTTTGGCCTTCTCTCGCTGAGAAAACGCTATTTGTGACCTGTGATGCAAAACAGCTATAACTTTTGTTCAAAGTGAGTTTTCAGACAAGTTTCAACCTGAAAGCATAGAAAGATGCATAAACTTGAAGTTGCAGGTTGATTTCAGTCAGCTTTCTTCAAAATATAGCAATTATACATAAAGTGTTCATTTTGGCCTTCTCTCGCTGAGAAAACACTATTTGTGACCTGTGATGCAAAACAGCCATAACTTTCTTTCAAAGTGAGTTTTCAGACAAGTTTCAATCTGAAAGCATAGAAAGATGCAGAAACTTGAAGTTACAGGTGGATTTCAGTCATTTTTCCTCAAAATACAGGAATTATGCATGAAGTGTTCATTTTTAGGGCCTGAGCCTGAAGGTACTTCAGGCAAAGACCCTATTGTGTTTGCTCTGCAGAGCAACACATAAGCAGCACTAAAATCACACACTAAACAGTGTCCCAGCCCCCCCCAAACCCATGAAGCAACTCGGCCAGACGGCCCGGAGCCGGTTTTCACATACACACCCATTCAAAACCTGGTACTAGACTGTTCTTGCTGTCAATGAGCGCGCAATATGCGCATAATGCGCATAATCTAATTTCACCCCCTGAACATGCATGAAATTTGCTGAAATTCGGCACATTTGTCCAGGTTGGCTAAACATTCACTAATCAAACAGAAAAACAACACAACAGTCTATAGCGCCACCTAGGGAGCCACACAACTACAAGATAATTTTTTAAATAATTTGGAGCGCTATAAATCCTCCCACGAATGTCCCACAGACATGGGACCAACACCGTTGGACTCGTCTCATCAAGACGAACAATTCATACACTGTGACCTCTCACCTGTCTACAACTGAATATCCACAAATTGTACAAAACTGTCCAAAAAAGGACTTTTTTTACTCCCCGAACAAAATCTATATCCTCCTAGGCCATTAATGGCATCACTTCCAAACTTTCACACGTTAGTCTGCCAACTGTGCTGATTAAAAGTTGCTAAAGAATTTTATATTAATTACTCGGTTTGGATTTTCAAGCCCTCAAAGTGGGGGATACACGTTTCACGCTTACATTGGAAGTCTATGGGGAGACCGTGTCCTCTCAGGGTACATACTGTACAACAAATTCTTCTCACGTCTACACCATACATCCCATAGCTTTTAAAAACACACCACTACATTCCTGACAAAAATCCCTACAAAAATATGGTATTATGATTCACTTTTGACCAATGTATGCCAACTTATTCAGCTTTTCCACACTACAATTCTGTTGCTCCTCCTCTGCTCTCCACTCTATCACAGATCAAAGACAGAGCAGTGGGGGAGGGGTTCTTAAAGGGCCAGCTCTCAGCTCTGCTCTCACTGTCCGATCAGACTCAGGCTTCTATCACCTAAACTACAAGGCCCAGGGATTTGACCAAGACACCGTTGGATTCAGGCCGATGTCAAGGATGCGGCCGCAGGACGCGCAGGGGCTCGGACCTAACAATGCTGCTTGTAGCTTTAATGGCCTTCTCTCACTGAGAAAACGCTATTTGTGACCTGTGATACAAAACAGCCATAACTTTTGTTCAAAGTGAGTTTTCAGACAAGTTTCAACCTGAAAGCATAGAAAGATGCAAAAACTTGAAGTTACAGGTGGATTTCCCTCAGTTTTCCTAAAAATAAAAGAGTTATGCATGAAGTGTTCATTTTGGCCTTCTCTCGCTGAGAAAACGCTATTTGTGACTTGGAAAGCAAAACTGCAATAACTTTTTTCAAAGTGAGTGTTCAGACAAGTTTCAAACTGAAAGCATAGAAAGATGCACAAACTTGAAGTTGCAGGTTGATTTCAGTCAGTTTCCTTCAAAATACAGCAATTATACATAAAGTGTTCATTTTGGCCTTCTCTCGCTGAGAAAACGCTATTTGTGACCTGTGATGCAAAACAGCCATAACTTTTGTTCAAAGTGAGTTTTCAGACAAGTTTCAACCTTAAAGCATAGAAAGATGCATAAACTTGAAGTAACAGGTGGATTTCACTAAGTTCTCCTCAAAATACAGGAGTAATGCATGACGTGTTCATTTTGGCCTTCTCTCGCTGAGAAAACGCTATTTGTGACTTGTGAAGCAAAACTGCCATAACTTTTGTTCAAAGAGAGTTTTCAGACAAGTTTCAACCTGAAAGCAGAGAAAGATGCACAAACTTGAAGTTACAGGTGGATTTCAATCAGTTTTCCTCAAAATACAGCAATTCGCACAAAGTATTCATTTTGGCCTTCTCTTGCTGAGAAAACGCTATTTGTGACCTGTGACACAAAACAACCATTACTTTTCTTCAAAGTGAGTTTTCAGACAAGTTTCAACTGGAAAGCATAGAAAGATGCATAAGCTTGAAGTTACAGGTGGATTTCACTAAGTTCTCCTCAAAATACAGGAGTTATGCATTAAATGTTCATTTTTGCCTTCTCTCGCTGAGAAAACACTATTTGTGACCTGTGATGCAAAACAGCCATACCTTTTGTTCAAAGTGAGTTTTCAGTCACGTTTCAACCTGAAAGCATAGAAAGATGCATAAACTTGAAGTTACAGGTGGATTTCAATCAGTTTTCCTCAAAATACAGCAATACGCACAAAGTGTTCATTTTGGCCTTCTCTTGCTGAGAAAACGCTATTTGTGACCTGTGACACAAAACAACCATTACTTTTCTTCAAAGTGAGTTTTCAGACAAGTTTCAACTGGAAAGCATAGAAAGATGCATAAGCTTGAAGTTACAGGTGGATTTCACTAAGTTCTCCTCAAAATACAGGAGTTATGCATGAAGTGTTCATTTTGGCCTTCTCTCGCTGAGAAAACACTATTTGTGACCTGTGATGCAAAACAGCCATAACTTTTGTTCAAAGTGAGTTTTCAGTCACGTTTCAAACTGAAAGCATAGAAAGATGCATAAACTTGAAGTTGCAGGTGGATTTCACTGAGTTTTCCTCAAAATACAGCAATTATGCATGAAGTATTAATTTTGGCCTTCTCTCGCTGAGAAAACGCTATTTGTGACCTGTGAAGCAAAACTGCCATAACTTTTGTTCAAAGAGAGTTTTCAGACAAGTTTCAACCTGAAAGCATAGAAAGATGCATAAACTTGAAGTTACAGGTGGATTTCAATCAGTTTTCCTCAAAATACAGCAGTACGCACGAAGTGTTGATTTTGGGCTTCTCTTGCTGAGAAAACGCTATTTGTGACCTGTGACACAAAACAGCCATAACTTTTGTTCAAAGTGAGTTTTCAGACAAGTTTCAACCTGAAAGCATAGAAAGATGCATAAACTTGAAGTTACAGGTTGATTTCAGTCATTTTTCCTCAAAATACAGCAATTATGCATGAAGTGTTCATTTTTAGGGCCTGAGCCTGAAGGTACTTCAGGAAAAGACCCTATTATGTTTGCTCCACAGAGCAACACATTAGCAGCACTAAAAACACACACTAAACAGTGTCCCTGCCCCCCCCAAACCCATGAAGCAACTCGGCCAGACAGCCCGGAGCCGGTTTTCACATACACACCCATTCAAAACCTGGTACTAGACTGTTCTTGCTGTCAATGAGCGCGCAATATGCGCATAATCTAATTTCACCCCCTGAACATGCATGAAATTTGCTGAAATTCGGCACAATTGTCCGGGTTGGCTAAACATTCACTAATCAAACAGAAAAACAACACAAAAGTCTATAGCGCCACCTAAGGAGCCACACAACTACAAGATATTTTTTTTATAATTTGGAGCGCTATAACTCCTCCCACGAATGTCCCACAGACATGGGACCAACACCGTTGGACTCGTCTCATCAAGACGAACAATTCATACACTCTGACCTCTCACCTGTCTACAAGTGAATATCCACAAATTGTACAAAACTGTCCAAAAAAGGACTTTTTTTACTCCCCGAAAAAAATCTATATCCTCCTAGGCCATTAATGGCATCACTTCCAAACTTTCACACGTTAGTCTCCCAATTGTGCTGATTAAAAGTTGCTAAGGAATTTTATATTAATTACTCGGTTTGGATTTTTAAGCCCTCAAAGTGGGGGATACACGTTTCACGCTTACAGTGGAAGTCTATGGGGAGACCGTGTCCTCTCAGGGTACATACTGTACAACAAATGCTTCTCACGTCTACACCATACATCCCATAGCTTTTAAAAACACACCACTACATTCCTGACAAAAATCCCTACAAAAATATGGTATTATGATTCACTTTTGACCAATGTATGCCGACTTATTCAGCTTTTCCACACTACAATTCTGTTGCTCCTCCTCTACTCTCCACTCTATTACAGATCAAAGACAGAGCAGTGGGGGAGGGGTTCTTAAAGGGCCAGCTCTCAGCTCTGTTCTCACTGTCCGATCAGACTCAGGCTTCTATCACCTAAACTACAAGGCCCAGGGATTTGACCAAGACACCGTTGGATTCAGGCCGATGTCAAGGATGCGGCCGCAGGCCGTGCAGGGGCTCGGACCTAACAATGCTGCTTGCAGCTTTAATGGCCTTCTCTCACTGAGAAAACGCTATTTGTGACCTGTGATGCAAAACAGCCGTAAATTTTGTTCAAAGTGAGTTTTCAGACAAGTTTCAACCTGAAAGCATAGAAAGATGCACAAACTTGAAGTTACAGGTGGATTTCACTGAGTTTTCCTCAAAATACAGGAGTTATGCATGACCTTTTCATTTTGGCCTTCTCTCGCTGAGAAAACACTAATTTTGACCTGTGACACAAAACCATAACTTTTGGTCAAAGTGAGTTTTCAGACAAGTTTCAACCTGAAAGCATAGAAAGATGCACAAACTTGACGTTACAGGTGGATTTCACTCAGTTTTCCTCAAAATACAGGAGTTATGCATGAAGTGTTCATTTTGGCCTTCTCTCGCTGAGAAAACGCTATTTGTGACCTGTGACACAAAACAACCATTACTTTTCTAAAAAGTGAGTTTTCAGACAAGTTTCAACTTGAAAGCATAGAAAGATGCATAAGCTTGAAGTTACAGGTGGATTTCACTCAGTTTTCCTCAAAATACAGGAGCTATGCATGAAGTGTTCATTTTGGCCTTCTCTCGCTGAGAAAACGCTATTTGTGACCTGTGATGCAAAACAGCCGTCACTTTTGTTCAAAGTGAGTTTTCAGACAAGTTTCAACCTGAAAGCATAGAAGGATGCACAAACTTGAAGTTACAGGTGGATTTCACTCAGTTTTCCTCAAAATAAAACAGTTATGCATGAAGTGTTCATTTTGGCCTTCTCTCGCTGAGAAAACGCTATTTGTGACTTGTGAAGCAAAACTGCCATAACTTTTGTTCAAAGTGAGTTTTCAGAAAAGTTTCAACCTGAAAGCACAGAAAGATGCACAAACTTGAAGTTACAGGTGGATTTCACTCAGTTTTTCTCAAAATAAAAGAGTTATGCATGAAGTGTTAATTTTGGCCTTCTCTCGCTGAGAAAACGCTATTTGTGACCTGTGATGCAAAACAGCCATAACTTT